>NC_140174.1:103026945-103040731 GCF_963971535.1 Notolepis coatsorum
ACAATCAAACAGAGAAAACAAAAGAAATCAGTACATTACAGAAGGAATTTCTTGTACAGTCTTTATGGTGGTTGTATTCCGTTGGATGTCCTTTTCTTGTCACAGCAGCTCACAAATCTGGCTGCTGTGTTTGCACATTCTTGTATTTCTCCCAGTAGGTATGGGAGTTTTGAGTTATTGTCCATGTTTTCAAAGTCTCTTTGGGTGTTTGCAATTTGTGGGAAGTATATGTCTCTGATGTCTTGGTATAGTGGGCAGGTTGTTAAGAAGTGGAGCTCGGTTTCCACCTCATCTTGTGTGCAGTGGGTGCACAGTCTGTCTTCTCTTGGGAGCCAGGTCTGCCTATGGCGGCCTTTCTCGATGGCTAGGCTGTGCTCGCTGAGTCTGTACCTAGTCAAGGATCTTCTTCGTTTTGGGTCAGTCACAGTGCTCAGGTATTCTGCCACTGTGTACTCTCTGTTTAGGGCCAAATAGCATTTCAATTTGCTCTGGTTTTTGGTTGATTATTTCCAATGTGTCAGATGGTTTTCTTTTTGTTTTCTTATAATTTGATTTAGTCCAGTGTGGTTTCTGTCTGGTGGCTCTGCTTGTGTTTGTGAGCAGAGTCCCAGAACCATCTGGCTGAGTGGGCATCTCTCAAGGGTCTCTCTGTAGGTGAGGGCTATGTTGTGGAGTGTGTCTGGGTCACTTTCTTTTAGGTGATTGTGGAATTTAAATGCACTTTTTTATTTTTATTTTGATGATTAGTGGGTATCTTCCTAATTCTGCTCTGCATGCATTATTTGGTGTTTTCCGTTGGGTGCGGAGAATGGATTTGCTAAATTCTGCATGCAGAGTCTCAATTGGGTGTTTGTCCCATTTGGTGAAGTCTTGGTTTGCAAGTGGGCCCCAGACTTCACAACCATACAGGGAAATCGGTTCTAGCACGGAGTCTAATATTTTGAGCCAGATTTTGATTGGAATGTCTAACTTGATGTTCCTTTTTATGGCATAGAAAGCCCTTCTTGCTTTGTCTCTCAGGTCGTTCACAGCTTGGTTGAAGTTCCCTGTAGCACTGATGTTTAGGCCAAGATAGGTGTAGTTTTTTGTGTGTTCTAGAAGGGTGGATTATCCCTGCTTGTGGGAGTAGTAGTACACAGACACTGGGTAGTAGGATACTATAGTATTGGACCTATATGTACCCCCGTCTTTGGCCCGGAACGTCGTTCTGGAGGGCTTGCAGCTGGAGTGGATGGGGCCCAGGATTTACTAACCTGGGGACTGGTACTCTGGTCTCCCTCGCCTTCCAAGGCGGTCAGCAGTAGCTCCCCACACACCCTCACTCCCTCAGTACCTCCGACAGCCCTCCCACACCCAGTGACTGTCAGTTCAATAGTATTATTGGGCTTCCCTTTAAGCAGTACCCTTCCTTGACCACCTGTATAGACCCTTCAAATGCTATTCTGTAAATGGGGTGTAAGGGTTAAATAATTATGCAGTCACAATATTTACCCAGAGGTTAGAATAGCAAATGGAACTTAAAGAAACAGACACACACAATGATCCCGATTAGGTCTACTTTACTGAAGCCTGGGCAGATTATCCATTACAATGTTAATCCTTAATATATGGCACCGGGTGCTCTTGTTATCAATGTAGGGGAAGCTCTTCCCACCATAGGCACCGAGTGCTCAATACATTAAAACACCCCGCTTGTACTGGGGGAACCCAAGCATAAAATGTAGACACATTGGGAATTCAAGAATCAAACAATCAAATAAACAAATAACAAAATAAACCAAGTAAATGTGGGCCCACGTTACCAAAGAAAACCTAACCTAAGCCGGCTTAAATTGTTCGGGGTACCCCTTAGACACTGGTTGTTAGCGTTCACTTCAATGGACGTTGCTGTTGATACACGTGGTACTGTTAGTAATTAGCCAAGATGGCGGACCCACTCTTGTCACCGCTCGTCCGGGTGACAAGATGGCGTCGGCGATCCGCGAGCACAGCCAGCAGGCTGGGCAGACAGCATAGGCAGTGGTTAGCTGGAGGAGCGTGCTGTATGGTGTCCTCTGCTGGTGGGAAGAGGCGTCCTCTGTACCGTCTGGGAAACGTCCACCGCTGCTGTTGCTGGCTTGCTTCTGTCGCGCGAGCTAATACTTTGGCTACCCTAAACACAGCTAAGCTTTGGGTCTCGACGCACCCTCCTGCTATATCGGTTACACTGCTAACGCAACGTGGCTGGCTATACCACCGGTCTCTTCAGTGCCGCGCGCCGGGAAGTCTACTCAAGTCAGACGGAGCCGTTAGCAGCATACTACTATACCGCACACAGTAACTACTATAACCCGATAACGTTAGATGTTAGTCTCGTTAGCTCTAGACCAGGGGTGGGCAATTATTTTTCCCGGGGGGCCGAATGAGCAACTGAAAATATGTTGGAGGGCCGGGCCAAAATTCCAAACTCAATTATGCATAATATACATTTTATTTCTATATAAAAAGCAGTAAATGGCATTGTTTTGACCCCTGGTAAGAGTGTATGTTATTATTTGGCAATTAAAAGGTGAGGTTAGCTTTCAAAAATATCATTTATTCAAATAGAATTTATTTCCAAAATGATAAACAAAATGTGAAACATTAACACTTTGAGCGCTACGCCTGGTTTTCCGTTTTACCGCTTGAATGCTACCATCTGCGCCAATTGTTGTGAAGGGCCAGATTAAACCGAATATATATATTTATTTATATATATATTTAATTGTATTTGTATATTCTCTAATATCCCCTGATATCCCTTGTATATTCCTTGTACAATATGCATTGAATATCCATTCTAGCCTACTGAACATCCCATAATAGTCTCCATTCTACTATTGGTCGAGACCTTGGTGCCAGGCTGCCATACCCCTCAGACCCAGTTCAAACGTACCGCTCGACATGTACGAACAAGTCCTAGTTCCGCGTAGGAATTTGGCTACCGCACCACTAATGGGACTATTTGTTCATAGTGCGTATATATACTGCGCTACTAAAGTAGGACTTTCTTTTCAGTCCAGTTTCTTACCCTCCAATAGAGTCACAGACGTAAAGCCTCCCCGCGACGCCACGTGTGGGAGTAAGGCCAAGTTCGCCTACCATCGGTATTGAGACATCGTGTATATTAATATTTGAATAGTCATATTTGGCACTATATCGTCGAGTTGGACGTAGTCTATTAAGCTAATAATAGTCTGTTAATATATAGTGCTTCGTGCGGTGAGAATACTACCGTAGTCAGTACCCCATCGTTTCGGGCAGAGAACTGGCTGCTTACCCAGGGTGGTTGACCCTATGTGAAGCTGCACCCGAGGAGCCCCAGAGCCGACGAGCGAGTGGACCTGTATACCGGATTATTCTACCGACGACAGCCCGCCTTCCCAGGCACGGATTATGCTTTGGATACTTTGATTATTCCATGGATAAAGACCCCCGACACTGCCGTGTGTTGGAACCCCCCCCCCTGGAGAGGACGCAAGGTGAGGAGACGCTCTGCAAGACGAGGTCGCTTCACGTCTCTCCCCCGTGGACCGGAGAGAGCCGGCCCACAAAGAGTCCACCTGCTTTCATCTGTGGTCCAAGGATCGCAGGCGCATTGAACGGCACTACAGTGGGTTCACCTGGGATACCCTTGGCCGGACGAGGCAGCCGGATTCTACCCTCCCCCCCCTCCTACTCCTGTCGGCTTACAAGCGACCGGATTAACCCCCTCTAGTGTATCTAGTATATAATCATTAAAGTATCATTGCTGTTATTCCTTAACTATTCCAGGTCGTATATTTACCACCTGCGCCTTCAGAGATTGGACATTCTCTATTGATATACCGACGAATACTCCTTGCCATAAAAGTGCATACTATTTCAATTCATAAATGTAATTAAGTGATTAAGTGCTTATTCTACACACCATCGCTGTGTAGAAATAAAGACCTGTTTCTAATTCGTACATTTGTGTTGGATCCGTTTCATCTACGTGAGAGTGTTCATGATAATATATTTATGCCGTGTACTGGGTGGCCGAATATTAAGTACAAAGGTAGTGGTAGTAAGTATCATATCTAGTAATACAGTCAGGGAATTGTACCCCTCAGTTACAATTGGTCCTTCGAGCCGGATGGGAATTAGTGTAATATTAATATAGTGTTATTAATATTGAAATGGCCTATGATGAACACTCCACGAAACGATCCTCCTAACCAACGCCCGCAGCGCGAACGACGGCTCCCTCAGTACTTAGAGGCTTACGCTGTCAGTCAACAACCTAGTCTTCTACTAACAGTAAACGCGGTAAAACTAGAAAGTAAAAGTATGTCTAACCCCAACGCCCAGACTACCCCGACCATAGAGGCCCCTACGGGCTCTAATGTAACTGACCAAGTTCACGGTGGGGACCAGTGGGAACCAGACATGACTTCACACCCCGCCAGTACTGAAGAAGTAGTCCCCGATGAGTCCCGGGAGGAATACAACGCTACCGAGAGAGAACTCGGCACGGAAGAAGACGGGGAGAGCACCGTGGAGATAGAGCTCCAAGGCTCCGCAAGGAGTACCCCGAGGGAAGGCTCCCCTATACAACCGCCTTCTCCAGAGGCAGAGAGGACCCTACAGCAGGCCTTCCTCATCAGCCTGAACGCCGCTGCTGAACGCGACCGACTGCAGATCCAGCAGCGAAGCGAACACGAGCAGATACGTCTAGAAATAAGACGCATTCAGATGGAAGAGAATGTGGCCCGAGAACGAGCCGGTGCTCAACGGGACGCAGCGCGCGACAGACAGCAGTCGCAACTAATAGAACAGCTGATCAGACGGACAACACCCTCTCCCTCCGCCAGAGGCTCCAGGAACTCGTCTAGACACACCTCCAGGGCGGCATCCCCTAGCCGAGTAAACAACCCTGAACTTGACCAACAGACGAGGTCTATACCCCCCACAGACCACCTCCCCCCACCGGTCCAAGCGAGACCTAGCAACCGGGAAGGAGCAGCATATCCTGTGGAGAGGCTAAACCAGAGACTACAAGCACTGGATGACCTAACTGAAGACGAAGAGGAAGAGGAGGAGAACCACGCCCGAAGACAGCACAGTACTCTACCGGACCAGGAGGCCCGGTACAGCCCAGGCTATACTCCCGCGGAGCTGCGCTACAGACCCCCGACTCTATACCCGGGTGAGCACGACGCACGACCCGCACCGAGGAACAGCACCTGGACAAGCGGGCCATGGTACACTGCCGGTACCAGCCCATACCAAGGAGCGGGAGGAGACTCGCCTAGGAGGCCTCTCCCCCAACGCTCACTGATGTATCCACAGTCAGCGTCATACATTGGCACGCCTATGGTACCCGACTTCACCCAAGAGAACCGGGCCCAGTATACAGAACTCCGCATGTGTCTGGAGACCATGTTGGTGGATGTATTGGATGAACGCCACAAATACGCCATCCTACTGAAGCACTTAAAGGTGCCCCGCGCACATAATATAGCGCTCGCCTACGCGACTTCCACCACCCCATACACAGCAGCGCTGGTAGCATTGGACCAGAGGTATGGGCGCATATGGGATTACGTGATCCAGGAGATCCGACACATCGACCGCTTACCCCCAGCAATAGACAATCGAGCACTGGACGACCTGTCCATCAGAGTGCAGTCCCTGGTAGGGATGTTGGGAGCGCAAAGAGAGAAGGGGAGGCATGAACTTTACGCCAACTCAAATGTGGAAAGGATCCTGGAGAAGCTGCCGCCCGCTCGTCAGGAGCGCTTTAGGCGGCAGAGGGACCACAGAGACCCGAATGGCCCCGAACCGAACCTCCTCGATCTAGCAGACTTCCTGGCGAGAGAAGTCAGCAGCCTACGGCTAGATACATTCGGACGGAGCACCCCTGGCTCCAGAGAAGGAACCAGACGACTAAATGATGGAAGAAGATCGGTGACTGTGATGCACCAATCGGAGTCAGTACCGAGCAGCAGGAGCCACAGTACCCCCTCCAGAACGGAGAAGTGGAAGATAGTGTGCCCCTACTGTGAGAAAGAACACTGGCTAGCGCAATGTGACTCCTTCCCCAAGCTGAACGCGGAGGAAGCAGGTCAATGGATAAAGTCCAACAAGCGCTGTTTTCGCTGTGCGCGCTCACACATGGCAGCCGAATGCCGCTTAAAGAAAAGGTGCACCAAGTGCGATGGAGCCCATCTGGACATACTTCACGACAGTAACAGACGGCGCCCTTCACCTGCACCATCCAGCCGCAAAGCGAGCGTCATGTACATCGATCCCGCCAGCAGCAGTGGAGCCCGAGTACTCCTAAAAGTAGTGCGTGTGACACTAAGCTACCAGAATAAAGTCCTGGACACTTACGCCGTCCTCGATGACGGGTCAGAGAAGACCCTGCTGCTCGCCTCCGCTGCGGCCCAGCTAGGGCTGCGGGGAAGCGAAACCCAAATGACAATTCGGACAATAAGACGAGATTTGAAGACGATAAAGGGCGAGAATGTCTCATTCTCTATCGCAGCAAGCGGCCAGCCTGAGCGACGGTACCAGATTGCAGACGCTTTCACCAGCCAAGAAATAGGACTGTCGCGGTACACATACCCCGTCGCCAAGCTGATGGAGAAATATGCACATCTGCGCAAGTTACCGATCCCGCTCATAGACAATGCTATGCCGACCCTGTTGATAGGCTCCGACCATGCAGACCTCATTGTCCCGATAGACCGGGTTCATACCGGACCCCGAGGCTGCCCTGCAGCAGTCGAGACCCGTTTGGGATGGACTCTCCAAGGCCCGCTCGCCAAATCTCTCAACCGAAGTACAGCCACTAGATGTCTCCACTCCCGAGTCACAGAAGGAGAAACCGCACTCCTGCAACACGTAGAGCGGCTATGGACCCTGGAACAAATGCCCTTTAAGAACGGAAAGAAAGACATTCGCTCTAAAGATGACATTTACGCCATTCACCTCCTCGAGACAGGGACCAAGAGAGTCCCGGTCAACGGCGTGTTGAGATACGCCACGCCACTCCTGCGGCGAGAAGGAATGCCTACTTTCCACGCCAAGACAGACGCCACAGAACGGTGCCTGCTGAACACGGAGCGGCGCTTAGCCAAGAACCCCGCTCCAAGAGAGTGTGTGCCGCGCTGAGATTGAGAAGCTCATCACAGCGGGACACGTCACAAAGATGGACATTAAAGAGGCTGACCAGACCACTAAATCGTGGTACGTGCCCCACCACAAGGTCCATCACAACGGTAAAGACCGCATAGTATTTAACTGCAGCTACCAGATCGGATCCCAAAATCTGAATAAAGAGTTACTGCCCGGTCCCACACTCGGCCCCTCCCTACTCGGCGTTCTACTCCGCTTCCGCCAGGAAAAGGTGGCCATCAGCGGGGACATTAAAGGAATGTTCCTGCAGGTGAGATTAGTAGAGGCGGACAAGCCCCTGTTGCGGTTCCTATGGAGAGAGAAGCCAGGAGATGAGCACCCAGCCATCTACCAATGGGAAGTCCTCCCCTTCGGAACGACGTGCAGCCCCTGCTGTGCGACATTTGCACTACGGAAACATGTAGCAGAGGACCCAGCAGCGGACGAAGAGGTCCGACACAGCGTAAAGAACAGCTTCTACGTAGACGGCTGTCTGCGGGGCCTTTCAACCCAGGAAGAAGCCGAGGCTCTCCTGATTAAACTCCGCGCCTCATTGATCAAAGGCGGCTTTGATCTCAGGCAGTGGGCCAGCAGCGATCCGCAAGTACTGCGCAACCTCTCCTCCGAGGACAAGGCAGCCAGCAGCGAGACCTGGATGGCTACAATCCCGGGAGAGGCCCAGGAGATGGCCCTGGGATTGGTGTGGCGATTCAGAACAGATTCGCTTCACTACAGACACAAGCCCCTGACTACGGAGCAGGGAAGGCCGGCGGCGGCGCCGACCACCAGACGGAGTGTGTACACGGCACTCGCCCGACAATATGACCCGCTAGGATGTATTCTGCCGTACACCACCAGGGCAAGGGTGATTGTACGGGCATTGTGGGACAAGGACCAGGGCTGGGACGACCCCATTCCAGCACACCTTGCATCCACCTGGAGAGAGTGGGAGATGGAGCTCCACTCACTCCCAGGCGTTAATATGCGCCGAAGCTACTTCCCACCCACGGTGAGGCCAGAGACATGTAAAATGGACTTACACGTCTTCAGTGACGCCTCAGAGGTCGCATACGGATCAGTAGCCTACTTGCGGGCCCAAGACCAGGGGGGAGAGATCTACACAGCATTTGTCCTCGCCCGCTCGAGAATAGCCCCACGCAAGCAACAATCTATCCCACGTCTAGAGCTCTGCGCAGCCCTAGCCGGAGCGCACCTAGCCACGCTCATCCAACGTGAGCTCACCATACCGGTGTCTAGAACAATCCTGTGGTCAGATTCCACGACGGTACTCGCCTGGATCAAATCGGACTCATGCAAGTACAAAGTCTTCGTGGGAGTCAGAGTCACCGAGATTCAAGACTTAACCGAAGAGTTAACCGGAGAAACAGAGTGGCGCTACGTTGATACAAAACAGAACCCAGCTGACGTCATCACCCGGGGGATGCCCCTGGATGACCTCACCCGTCGCAATGTCTACAGTGACGGCCCCGCATTCCTAAGACTCCCGGAAGGACAGTGGCCCATGCCTATCCCGAGGGAAGCAAGTCCAGAGGAGGTGGAAATTAAGAAGTCTGTGTTCTGTGGATTGAGCACCGTGGCCTCCACCGACCCTAACATAGACGATTGCACGTCCATAGAGAGTGCACAACAAAGAACATTCCTGCGGTACCACCCGGAGTGCAAGTCCCCCGCTGATATGTCAGCAGCTAACTACGAGGAAGCAGAATTGCTTCTACTGCAGCGAGCCCAGAGAGACTCGTTCCCCGATGAATTGGCCTGTCTACAGGGAGGAAAGCCCGTCCCATCCGACAGCAGATTAATTCATCTGGCCCCCGAGAGCGACGCTCATACCCTCATCAGAGTGGGTGGTCGCCTACGCAGAGCCCCCAATCTACCGGATGACATTAAATACCCGATCGTATTGAACAGCCGACACAAGGTCACAGAGCTGATTATAAAGAAATACGATGAGGATGTACATCACGCAGGAGCAGAAAGAGTCCTCACGGAGATTGAGGGAGTACTTAACTCGAAGCCCCTCGGATATGTCTCCAGTGATGTGGCGGATATCGACCCAGTTACCCCCAACACACTCCTGATGGGGCGGCTAGATCCTGCATTACCCCAGACAATGTACCGGCCTGAAGAAGCGAACGGCCGACGAATGTGGAGGTACAGCCAAGTATTAGCCGACAAGTTTTGGAACAGTTTCCTACTGCACTACCTACCGTCTCTACAGACCCGCCAGAAGTGGGTAAAGGAGAGAGACAATTTGACAGAAGGAACAGTCGTCATGATTATTGATCAATCACTGCCCAGAGCTATGTGGCCGGCCGGCCGCGTAAGCAAAGTGATCACCGGTGCCGACGGCAAGGTCCGAGCAGCTGAAGTGCTCGTCCAGGGTCGCACTTACACCCGTCCCGTGGCAAGGCTCATAGAACTGCCTCGACTCCCAGACACAATCGATGATGACCATGACCCTACAACCCTATGACTTTGTGAAGTTGACTGACCCCTACAGCAAACCCTTATGTGTAAATAGACAACGCGATTAATCTGTCTCTGTTTAACTGATTAGGTCTGGGACCTATTCAGGGGGTGGATGTTGTGAAGGGCCAGATTAAACCGAATATATATATTTATTTATATATATATATTTAATTGTATTTGTATATTCTCTAATATCCCCTGATATCCCTTGTATATTCCTTGTACAATATGCATTGAATATCCATTCTAGCCTACTGAACATCCCATAATAGTCTCCATTCTACTATTGGTCGAGACCTTGGTGCCAGGCTGCCATACCCCTCAGACCCAGTTCAAACGTACCGCTCGACATGTACGAACAAGTCCTAGTTCCGCGTAGGAATTTGGCTACCGCACCACTAATGGGACTATTTGTTCATAGTGCGTATATATACTGCGCTACTAAAGTAGGACTTTCTTTTCAGTCCAGTTTCTTACCCTCCAATAGAGTCACAGACGTAAAGCCTCCCCGCGACGCCACGTGTGGGAGTAAGGCCAAGTTCGCCTACCATCGGTATTGAGACATCGTGTATATTAATATTTGAATAGTCATATTTGGCACTATATCGTCGAGTTGGACGTAGTCTATTAAGCTAATAATAGTCTGTTAATATATAGTGCTTCGTGCGGTGAGAATACTACCGTAGTCAGTACCCCATCGTTTCGGGCAGAGAACTGGCTGCTTACCCAGGGTGGTTGACCCTATGTGAAGCTGCACCCGAGGAGCCCCAGAGCCGACGAGCGAGTGGACCTGTATACCGGATTATTCTACCGACGACAGCCCGCCTTCCCAGGCACGGATTATGCTTTGGATACTTTGATTATTCCATGGATAAAGACCCCCGACACTGCCGTGTGTTGGAACCCCCCCCCCTGGAGAGGACGCAAGGTGAGGAGACGCTCTGCAAGACGAGGTCGCTTCACGTCTCTCCCCCGTGGACCGGAGAGAGCCGGCCCACAAAGAGTCCACCTGCTTTCATCTGTGGTCCAAGGATCGCCGGCGCATTGAACGGCACTACAGTGGGTTCACCTGGGATACCCTTGGCCGGACGAGGCAGCCGGATTCTACCCTCCCCCCCTCCTACTCCTGTCGGCTTACAAGCGACCGGATTAACCCCCTCTAGTGTATCTAGTATATAATCATTAAAGTATCATTGCTGTTATTCCTTAACTATTCCAGGTCGTATATTTACCACCTGCGCCTTCAGAGATTGGACATTCTCTATTGATATACCGACGAATACTCCTTGCCATAAAAGTGCATACTATTTCAATTCATAAATGTAATTAAGTGATTAAGTGCTTATTCTACACACCATCGCTGTGTAGAAATAAAGACCTGTTTCTAATTCGTACATTTGTGTTGGATCCGTTTCATCTACGTGAGAGTGTTCATGATAATATATTTATGCCGTGTACTGGGTGGCCGAATATTAAGTACAAAGGTAGTGGTAGTAAGTATCATATCTAGTAATACAGTCAGGGAATTGTACCCCTCAGTTACACCAATGTTAACGTTAATATCGCCTAATCTATGTTTTAAATTATGGCTATGTGTCTAATCTGCCCATCGCATTATCAAAGACTATTTTCCAGTCAGTGCTGTGAAGGCAGATTGTTTTTTTATCGCGTCGTTTCCGTTTCAGAGCAGTTAGAAAAGCCCCCGTTTTGATATAAAAAACAGCTCATTCTGGAGCATTCTATGAAAATCGTCTTTTAGTGGAATATTCCACAACGTTGATATTCGTCTGCCTTTTTATGAATCGTTTTCAAATAAACGCTAGATGATCAATATTATACGTGCACGCAAGCACATTACGGCCGCGCACTGATAATCGCTCCGTTGATTTCCTCACAGACTTTTACAGTGAAACCGAAAGAAGACATTTCACAAAACAGCTTATAACTTCATCAAACTTACTCCGATTATCCTACCACTGATAACATAGAGTCCTTACCTGACATCAGATGGTATCCAACGGGTATATTCCAATTCCTGATCACCATTCGAAAAAATCTATACGTGTATGGATCCAACGCGACACTGTAGATCTCCATGATCCGCGGGGATCTGAGGCTCCAGAATGAACTGTGGTAACCCCGGCTGGATCAGTGAACTGGAAAATGTGGAGTACTGGATTTTTTTCCCCATTCATTTTCATTGAGTCCATTCCAAAATCACTTATGTCATCTGGGAGACGACAGGGGGCGCTTTTTTCCACAGTGATCACCGGCGCAGCTCGGCTATACTCGGGTAGGCTCGGGTGATGCAATAATTTTTCAGATCGCAAAAATAATAATAATAATAATAATTCAGAGAAATCTCGTGAGTGGCACGGAAAGTGTTAATAACAAAGGGCATGTATGAAAAAGTGCTATACAAATAAAGTTATTATTTTGAGTTTCATATACTATTGAAACAAGGATTTTCTTAGCTTTCTAAAGACATCACATCATCTTATAGCCAAAATAAACAAGACATGTCACTGAACTGTGTAAAGAAATGTGTCCCAGTAGCCTTTTTTACTTTACATGCCTATATTAAACATTTAATGTTTTCAGAACTGTGCAAAGAAAAAAGAAAAAAAAATATCAAGTGTCCCATTTCACTTGTTATATTTCCACATTTTAGTGTTCTTCAGCTCTTTTTTTTTCATTCAGTGTGAGAAATCCAGTCTCTGTTGAGCTTTAACAAGTCCATCAAAGTCAGGTTGCATGTCTGAGGTGGAGATGCGAAGCACAGCTGCCAGATGTTCATCAGTGAGAGAGGATCTGTACCTGGACTTGGTAAACGTCATGACTGAGAATGTCTGTTCACATATGTAGGTGGATACAAAGAGAACCAACATCTTCTGAGCATGTCTCCTCATGTTTGGAAAGTTCTCCTCCTTGAGAGCAGAGTAGAACTCTAGCAGTGATGCTGACTTAAAGTGCTCTTTCAGTAGTGAATCAGACTGCAAGTCAATGAGTTCAAGCTGAACATCAGTGGGTGCACTATCAACACTGCAGGTAAAGGGAGAGGAAACCAGCTGCATTTCATCCTCAACCTTTTTGAAATCTTGAAAACGCCTTGAAAATTCATCATGCAGTGCTCCCAACATGGATGAGTACCTGTGCCGGTGATCAGCTGATGGTTTGACTTCTTTCAGGGTTTTCATGTGTTTGAGATTGTTGCTGCCTAGTTGCCTTGAAATTAATTGCAACTTTGTCATGAAGGCTTTCACATGGCTATGCATTTCATGAGCAAAAATGCCCTTGCCCTGCAGTTGTGTGTTCAGTAGGGATGGGTACCGTTCACATTTGAACCGATACGGTACCGGTACCTGTGAATCGATACCGGTACCCAACGGTACCTTTTTTCTGTACTTTAGTCTCTAAAAATGTAATCTACCTACCTCAGTTGTGAAAAAAGAAATCCAAACTTCAAATAACCACACTTTCGACCGTTTTCGGCTTGCCCCGACTGCTTTGTTGTTGAATCAAGTCAAATCCTAGGTAAGCGTATATTTTGCGTGTGAACGTTGAAATGAAAAGAAAAAAGTAAAAAAAAAAAGATTTTTTTTTTTATTTATTTTTTTATTATCATGTAATCTTTCGCGGGCCGGTCAGAATCATCCGATACGGCCCGCGGGCCGTACAATGCCCAGGTCTGCTCTAGACGTTAGTCCTTAGGTTCGGTTTCTCTTACTCACACACTATCGCTGATACTTCTAGGATAACCCGTCACTAGCAAGTACTCCTCATCACCCGCCGCTCGCTCCAACGGGGCTCTCCTTCGTTAACTTCTTCAACGGGGCTATTCCAAAGCACACGCCCGTTGTGGCTGCGACCGTTCACGGCCAAGTTCAATGCCGAAGAGAGCTTCCTGCTCCCCTCGCCTCCATGTACCTCCCTCTTCCTCGTTGCTTGCTTCTCTCCACTGCTCCACCTGCCACCACTGCCACTCCGCCCCCTGCTGGCAACCTCCACTGGTCCCACTCCAGGACCGCTCCAGAAAGGGAAAAAGGGCTCAATGTTATTGTTAGTAATCCATACTGCAGCCGGAGAAGAGTAGCACCTCACCTCGTCGTTAGACTGGCGAGCTATCCAAAGGACC
>NC_140174.1:103040931-103158431 GCF_963971535.1 Notolepis coatsorum
AAGACATGGTTGGATCAATGCAGGATTGATATCATATAGCCCTTACCTTCACTAGGATGTACCCCAAAAAGAATATTCCAATTATCTGATCGCGAGTCCCAGTATTGGTGTCGATCATGTCGCCAACATAATCCACCACACATCATGCATCGGGAGCATTTGACGCTTCTCAATCTGATCGTTATAACCACTCCATTCGCCCGACAAAGAAAGGTGAGCCCGGTGACATTTGACCGTTGCACAGGCCAAGATACGAGGTTTCAAAGGGTGCTCGATACCGCCATCTAGCTGGATGCGGCCGGTATTGCACTTTGGCGATCTCAGACTCATTCCCTACAACAACACCAACACCAAGGTCCCTGGATGAATAATTAATAAACATATTGAATAAAAGAATAAACGACCAAAACCCGAGATATCTCGGGTCTGGCAGCCAACGCATGTCGAGTTAACCCGATTTATCTCAGGTTTTGGGATGTGCAATATTATCGGCCTACCGATATAATCGGCCGATATCGGCATTAAAATGTGATATCGGAAAATATCGGTATCGGTTTTCAAAAATTATTATAATATTTTTTTTTTACATTTCTATAACCTTTATTTACCCAGGCAAGCAAGTAAGAACAAATTCTGATTTTATTTATTGTCAAAAGTATGCATAATGTTGTGTTAATTCCACAACAAGAGATATGTAATGTTATTACATGGCGTTTTAACATTAGCCAAAATGCTTGATTGTGATTGGTCAATAGCGCTCGGCAGAGGTCCGTTATTACTCGATAACGGACCTCTGCCGAGCAATAATGACCGCTGTGCCTGTGCGCAGCTGGAGCAATCAAGCCCACTGACACACACTGCATCAGTGCAATCAGACACACCTGCCGTGTCGGTCAATTATTTTGCGACAATGACCTATACATTATCCCTTACTTAATTACCTGAAATTATTAAATTTTTTGGGGAGGGGGAAACCCTGCATATATCGGTATCGGTTGATATCGGTTGATATCGGTATCGGAAATTAAGAGTTGGACAATATCGGTATAGGTAAAAAAGCCAATATCGAGCATCCCTAGAAAATATATACTTTCAGCATGGAAAAATATAAAAAAAGGGATTTGACTTGGGAAGACAGATCATTCCTTCTGTCTGAAAATAACTCTGTCCAAAATACAAAATCTCTTTCTCTTCTCTCTCTCTCTCTCCCTCTCAGTTTCCCCCTCTCTTCTAATCTCTGTCCCTCCTAGCTTGACGGGAGATGAGAGAATCATGTCAGTATGCAGATTATTACTTCATACGAGATCAAGTTATAATATACGGCATGGTTTGGCTCTACCGTCTTTTCTCGTCTGCCGTCTCTCTTTCTCTCTCTCTCTCTCTTTCTCTCTCTCGCTCTCTCGCTCTCTCGCTCTCTCTCTCTCTCTCTCTCTCTCTCTCTCTCTTCTCTCTCTCTCTCTCTCTCTCTCTCTCTCTCTCTCTCTCTCTCTCTCTCTCTCGCTCTAAGAAAAGAGACAGTTACCAGGCCGACAAGGAGATGTAAAGTGGTATTGATGGATGGAGGGAGGGATGGAGAGGAGGAATGGTGGTATAACTCCTGGACTAAATTTCAATTCAAACCTTTGCGTATTCTCGAAAAGGACAATTGAGGTCACCCTCATTTTCAATGTCGTCGAGACTTACAGACATTTCAATGCATACATTTTTTACATAGTGATACAATAAAATTAAAATGTTTACATAGTAAACATATACATAGATGAAGTGCATTAAAAGAAAGAACACCACATCACTTCTAAAATGCACTGGGGCGCCCGAGTGGTGAACCACGTAATGCGCTGCGTCGCAACACGGCCGACCCAGGTTCAATTCCCGGACCCGGCGTTCTTTGCCGAATGTCTTCCCCTGCTCTGTCTCCCATTCCTCCTCTCTCTCTCTACCGGACTGCCCAGTAGTAAAAACCCAATAAAAATCTACAAAAACATAACTTGTCTGAAAAGACAAGTAATTTTTTTTTTAAATGCACCAATATCTGTAATAGTATAAGTAGATATTTTATGTTTTTATGTTCTGTATTTATTATTTGTATTATTGCTAATGACATGTCATTAATGTTGTGGTATGTGAGGTATTGTTATTATTATTATTACTGTATTGTGTTTGTCTTGTTTTGTGTATAAAATTAAAAAGAAATACAAATATTTGATCAAAAAAATATATTATAATAATGCACTAAGTAAGTTAAAAACAGTTACAGACTGTTGCAGGCCTGCAAGTAAGCCTCTAAACCTGCCCTGCGTTATAGGCAGGGGTGTAAAGTACTTGAGTAATTGTACTTTGTTACAATACTTAAGTACTGTTTTTGGGGATTTGTACTTTACTCGAGTATTATTAGGTTTGTATACTTGTACTTTTACTCAATTACATTTCAGAGAGAAAAAAAAACATACTTTTTACTCCTTACATTTAAAATACAGACTACAAAGTACAAATCTCGCAGGTCCAACCATTTTAATTAGTATATTTGTTTCTCTGGCCGAACTAACGTCACTTGAGTATAATTTCTGGGTACTTTTTACACCCCTGGTTATAGGAGATTTGTCGTAGGGGCACTCAAATGAAAGGCTGATTTTCCAAGTTG
This sequence comes from Notolepis coatsorum, assembly GCF_963971535.1. Classification (NCBI taxonomy): domain Eukaryota; kingdom Metazoa; phylum Chordata; class Actinopteri; order Aulopiformes; family Paralepididae; genus Notolepis; species Notolepis coatsorum. Next base: position 103,043,573 of record NC_140174.1, read on the forward strand.
GGTCCATATACGGGGGACCTCCAGTGTAAGCCAATCATTTGAGCGTGTCATAGGGTGTAGTATTCCAAACGGATTGATGTGAGATAAGGAGGTAATGTCCTGTTGATGGCCTTAAGGATAAATAATTGAAGAGAATTGTAATTTTGTGAGAATTATAGCCCAACGAGACATATGGTGAAGTGGTTGGTGCGGAGGGGAGGGTGGGGTGGGTGGGGAGGGGGCACTCATGAGCCTCGCTCTCTTCCAGGGATTAGAAGTGTTGGAGGGCAGTGTGTGTGTGGCGGGCGATCAAGAGAATGGTAACAGTTTCTGCCTGGCCTCACCTCAGCAACAATATACCTAATCCCTCTCCAGATGGCGGTGGTATTACCAAGTATTATCTAGGTAATGGTATTTATTACATGGATATGACCCACAACTGCTTTGTAAAAGTCCCGGCCACCTTAATTATGGGTTTTTTTTTTCTAAAAGAGGAAGGACATAAAAAATCAATCCCACATGTCACCCTCTGTGATTGTATTTCACACCAGAGGTATGGGTGCAGGGGTGTAAAAAGTACCCAGAAATTATACTTAAGTGAAAGTATGGGTACCGTCTCAAAATCGTACTCAAGTAAAAGTCAGAGTATCTGGCTAAAAACACACGAGTAAAAGTAAAAAAGTTTCTACTTTGAAATGTACTTAACGGAACGTAGGCCAAGTGCGTCCACATTTTTATAGGATTCTATCACATTTTCATAACAATAGCACCCTGCGCCGTTTTCATTGAGGTTTCTTACAAATTAACGATGCTTTATCTTGTCCTTTATATGCCGATTATCATTAGAATCTTAAATTGTACCATATGTCCCCCTTTAGACAACATATGTAATGCTACCAGCGCACTTTTGTTAAGATAATTAGTTGGCCATTCGCGGTCGCTATACCGAGGTTGCAGTAATAGTTTAACGCTGTTCAGATCACGTCGGAGAATATAGACCCATCCCAGTGACCTGCGACCTGTGCTAACGCTCTTGGGAAATGCAGTGTTGTAGTTCTCAACATTTTCAGCCTTTAATTTTAAACCAATGCTGCCATCTACTGACAACAAAAAAGTGTTGTCTAATCGTCACCTTGAGAGCTACTTCCGTATACAGCGCCGCCCCAAACCCATTCTAGAGATTCCCACTTTTTGCTGGGAGTGGGGCGTGGCCGTATTTGGTCCCAGACAATAAGAGTGGCTGCAATTGGTCACCGTGACGTTATGTACTAAAAAGTAAAAGTTTTAACTTTTTTTGTATCCCGGGGCAATGAAATGTTCCGTTTCGTCCTCTTCATCACTCGTACTATCGTTTGTGGCCATCTTCTGTAGCTTGTCACTCTGACTGTCTATTCTTCTGATAGCAGGTGTTTAATCAAAGATCCCCGCGTTCTAGTCTTGCACAAGGACCAATCAGCATGGGTATGGGCGGGTTCATCGGATGGTAATGCACCCATTGGATTGGACTCAATGGAAATGCATGGGGGGGAAAAAAACCCGGATTCCACATTTTACTTCTCAGGCATGTAACCCGAGACGATTGCATTCATTGTGGACCCTCAGAGCAGCGTGGAATATGTGTTTCGAGGTTGGATCGTTGGATCAATAAACACGATCGATATTTGGAATGGCAATCAGGAATTGGAATAATCTTTTTGCAGAACATCTGATGTGAGGTAAGGAATCTATTTGACCAGTCTTGGGGTAATCAGATGTTTTTTTCACATATTCCACCCCTATGTGTGTATGTGTGTATATGACGTTAGCGCTGATCAGGTCATAGATAATCGATTTTTCAGCCCGCTTCTCTAGCGTGCATAAGTACACATATACTATCGATAATCTAGCGTTTATTTGAAAACGATTCATAAATCAGCCGGAAAATGATAACGTGTGGTGTGTATTCCAGTAAATGGCTATTTCCGCGGAATCTTAATTTTTTCCTAGAAATTTCCAAAAACCTCCAGAAATTCGTACATGTTGACTGCAAGCAAGTCATTGATAAGCGACGGGCGTATTAGACACATAGCCATAATATAGAATATAGAAATAGCTCCGCGAAAATCATGAAATATCGGAAAATCAGTCCCAAAAGGCTGGCATTCAAGCGATAAATCGTGCACCCCCTGCTGGCACTCAATGTGTTAACATTAGTTCGGTCAGAGAAACAAATATACTAATTAAAATAGTTGGACCTGCGAGATTTGTACTTTGTATGTCTGCATTTTAAATGTAAGGAGTAAAAATGTGTTTTTTTCTCTGAAATGTAATTGAGTAAAAGTACAAGTATACAAACCTTGTTGTCAGTGGCAACGCTCCAGGTTTTATCTCCAGATGATATTTCAGATAAAGAAACATGTCAATATTATGTGAAATTTACTATCTTCGACCGGGGTCAGACAAGAATATAGATACCAATTTCCTCTCTGTATCCGGCTGCAAGCTAGCCTAGCTTAGCACAAATTAATGGAAGCATATACGGACCACTAGCCTAGCTTAAAACTCTGGGAGAGGTATTTTTGACCAACAGCTATTCATTTATATGAAGTTAACTTTATGCTAATGCTAACCAGTGAACTACCAACTTTCACAACTCACCACTCCTCACCACTCACCACAACTCACCACCTCTCACAACTCACCTCCCCTCACTCCTCACAACTCACCACAACTCACCACCTCTCACAACTCACCTCCCCTCACTCCTCACAACTCACCACAACTCACCACTCCTCACAACTCACCACCTCTCACAACTCACCTCACAACTCACCACAACTCACTACAACTCACAACTCACCACCTCTCACAACTCACCTCACTCCTCACAACTCACCACAACTCACCACTCCTCACAACTCACCACAACTCACCACTCCTCACAACTCACCACAACTCACCACTCCTCACAACTCACCACAACTCACAACTCACCACAACTCACAACTCACCACAACTCACCACTCCTCACAACTCACCACAACTCACCACTCCTCACAACTCACCACAACTCACCACTCCTCACAACTCACCACAACTCACAACTCACCACAACTCACCACTCCTCACAACTCACCACAACTCACCACTCCTCACAACTCACCACTCCTCACAACTCACCACAACTCACCACTCCTCACAACTCACCACTCCTCACAACTCACCACAACTCACCACTCCTCACAACTCACCACAACTCACCTCACTCCTCACAACTCACCACAACTCACCTCACTCCTCACAACTCACCACCTCTCACAACTCACCACAACTCACCACTCCTCACAACTCACCACCTCTCACAACTCACCACCTCTCACAACTCACCACAACTCACCACTCCTCACAACTCACCACAACTCACCACTCCTCACAACTCACCACAACTCACCACTCCTCACAACTCACCACAACTCACCACTCCTCACAACTCACCACCTCTCACAACTCACCACAACTCACCACCTCTCACAACTCACCACTCACCACTCACCACAACTCACCACCTCTCACAACTCACCACAACTCACCACTCCTCATAACTCACCACAACTCACCACTCCTCACAACTCACCACAACTCACCTCACTCCTCACAACTCACCACAACTCACCACTCCTCACAACTCACCACCTCTCACAACTCACCACTCACCACTCACCACAACTCACCACCTCTCACAACTCACCACTCACCACTCACCACTCACCACAACTCACCAGCAGCAGGTTGGGAGCAGCAGGTGGGGAGCAGCAGGTGGGGAGCAGCAGGTGGGGAGCAGCAGAGCAGCAGGTGGGGAGCAGCAGGTTGGGAGCAGCAGGTTTACATTTACATTTACATTTAGTCATTTAGCTGACGCTTTTATCCAAAGCGACTTACAAGTTCTGTACGACAAGCCATCAGGAAGGGCACAACTCTATCAGCTGAGTAACAATGTTCGTCAAAGTGTTGAGTGCTACAGTGTAGGTTAGTTTATTAGGACAAGTGCATAACAGTATGGTTAGTTAGGGTTAGATAGTTTTTTTTTTTTTTTTATTCAGCAGAGCAGCAGGTTGGGAGCAGCAGGTTGGGAGCAGCAGGTGGGGAGCAGCAGAGCAGCAGGTGGGGAGCAGCAGAGCAGCAGGTTGGGAGCAGCAGGTGGGGAGCAGCAGAGCAGCAGGTTGGGAGCAGCAGGTTGGGAGCAGCAGGTGGGGAGCAGCAGAGCAGCAGGTGGGGAGCAGCAGGTTGGGAGCAGCAGAGCAGCAGGTGGGGAGCAGCAGAGCAGCAGGTGGGGAGCAGCAGGTTGGGAGCAGCAGAGCAGCAGGTGGGGAGCAGCAGAGCAGCAGGTGGGGAGCAGCAGGTTGGGAGCAGCAGAGCAGCAGGTTGGGGAGCAGCAGGTGGGGAGCAGCAGAGCAGCAGGTGGGGAGCAGCAGGTGGGGAGCAGCAGGTTGGGAGCAGCAGAGCAGCAGGTGGGGAGCAGCAGGTTGGGAGCAGCAGAGCAGCAGGTTGGGGAGCAGCAGGTGGGGAGCAGCAGAGCAGCAGGTGGGGAGCAGCAGGTTGGGAGCAGCAGAGCAGCAGGTGGGGAGCAGCAGGTTGGGAGCAGCAGGTGGGGAGCAGCAGGTTGGGAGCAGCAGAGCAGCAGGTGGGGAGCAGCAGGTGGGGAGCAGCAGAGCAGCAGGTTGGGAGCAGCAGGTTGGGAGCAGCAGGTTGGGAGCAGCAGGTGGGGAGCAGCAGAGCAGCAGGTGGGGAGCAGCAGAGCAGCAGGTGGGGAGCAGCAGGTGGGGAGCAGCAGGTTGGGAGCAGCAGAGCAGCAGGTGGGGAGCAGCAGGTTGGGAGCAGCAGAGCAGCAGGTGGGGAGCAGCAGAGCAGCAGGTGGGGAGCAGCAGGTGGGGAGCAGCAGGTGGGGAGCAGCAGGTTGGGAGCAGCAGGTTGGGAGCAGCAGGTGGGGAGCAGCAGGTTGGGAGCAGCAGGTTGGGAGCAGCAGGTGGGGAGCAGCAGAGCAGCAGGTGGGGAGCAGCAGAGCAGGAGAGCAGCAGGTTGGGAGCAGCAGGTGGGGAGCAGCAGAGCAGCAGGTGGGGAGCAGCAGAGCAGCAGGTGGGGAGCAGCAGAGCAGCAGAGCAGCAGGTGGGGAGCAGCAGGTGGGGAGCAGCAGGTTGGGAGCAGCAGAGCAGCAGGTTGGGAGCAGCAGGTGGGGAGCAGCAGGTGGGGAGCAGCAGGTGGGGAGCAGCAGAGCAGCAGGTGGGGAGCAGCAGGTTGGGAGCAGCAGGTTGGGAGCAGCAGGACTTGAAGACGTGCCTCACAGGAGCAACTGTCTGGGAGACCCCTCTCTGTGCCTAGAAGCATCCCATGATTCTTCTGGATGTTTCCATGGAGTAGAACTCCAACACACAACACGCCTGGGCAGTAGAGCATCATTACACCTGGGTAAAACAGAGTCCATTCTCTTTGGATCAAATAACAAACTCAGCAAGACCAACGGCTTCTCAGTTACAGTGGGTGACAATATTGTCACAAGGAAAGATGAAATTACATACCTGGGTTCCATCCTAGAGGCAAATCTAAAACAATCTAAATCAAAACAAGAACACCATAAAGTCCAAAGAATTTAAAATAAATGCAAAATAAATAAATGCAACACTCCCAGACATACCCCACGCGAAGGTAAGGAAGAACTCACTAAAACCTAGCAATAGGAATAAATGCACCACAGGCAATGTGGAGGAGAGAAACCTTAGAAGGGCCATTCAAAGGGGGCTCTCCCTTCTTAGATGTCGGTGATAGTAGTGTTGCAATAAAACAGGTGAACAATTGGTAGGCATGCACTCATGTGTGTAGTGAAACACAGATAAGTGCATGCGATATGGTACCAACTGAACATTTTGAAAGATTAAAGATAGAGCTGATAGAGATAGCACTGACAATTTTTGAAAGATTAAAGATAGAGCTGATAGCGGATCTATTTGAGGCGAAGGGGCGGCGCAGATAGGGTCGCATCCTCCCAGTCTTCATCACGGGACGTCCAACACTCCGGTCATCACTCCGAGACAGCCACTCACAGGGAGACAGGGAGATAAGGAGCCGGGACAGGCGTTAGACAGTTTGCGTGATTGTGATGGGCGGACATAGCAATAGATACAAGTGGTAAGCATATATGTGAATAGAATAGATATATGTAGTAAGCATATTATGTGAATAGAATAGAAGTACTTAACCCAGCAATGAACGTCTGAACCACGTTGACAGACCACGGACAGAAGACGGTAATAAGCTGATCCATGGCCTCGTGGTGCACGTAGACGATACATCCACCACCTTGGTCAGCACTACGAGACAACGACTCAGAGAGAGGGGGGGGGGGGGGTTGGGGGGGGGAGGGGGGTTAGAGAGTTCCCATGTTTGTAGTGGGCGGAGATGGAGCAATAAATACATGTAGTGACCATATGCATACATGGTGACAGTGGAATCATAGTATATAAGAAAATTGTGAAATTGAGTAATAGATAGAACTACTGCAAGCGTATGGATACAGGATGAGATACAAGACAATAGCTCATGGCCGTATGCCCCGGGGGGCAGGAGACGTCACTCAGAGGGTTCAGCACTGCAGGCCAGACAGAAGGCGTGTTGAAGCTGTTCCATGGGACCGGTTGAGACAGAGACAGAGGTTAAAAAGGTTCTCCCATGTCTGCAGAAAAGTAGACATGGGAGCAAATAGACATCCTAACTAAACTAGACAGATTAATCTAAGGGTCAGTCCCCGACCAGGTGAGATCAGGGTAGGTTGAAGGAGAGAGAGAAAAGATGGGTCTTAAGCAGGGATTTAAAAGCTTCGACAGAGCAGGCGCCCCTGCCGACGGCAGGTAATTTATTCCACAGGTAGGGAGCGCGGTAGACAAAGGCTCTGTGGCCGGCGGATTTCTTTTTAACCCTATCAAATTTTCTAGTTCTAGTTAGTATCTGTGCAGCCGCATTTTGCACAAGTTGAAGATTTTTTATGCTTGAATTAGGTAGGCCTGAAAAGAGTGCATTACAGTACTCCAGACGTGATGAGACAAAAGCATGAATCAGGGTTTCAGCATCAGCCAGAGTTAAAATGGGGCGAATTTTGGCGATATTACGAAGATGGAAGAAGGCAATTTTGGTGAAATCTTTTATATGTGCATTAAATGAGAGGGAGAAATAAAAAATTACTCAGAGGTTTTTTATGGTTGAGCTCTGGGATACATGACAAGTATCAAAGTTGAGGGAGATATAATTGGGTGTCATCAGCGTAAAAATGAAAGTTTATGCCAAATTTGTGTATGATATTGCCGAGGGGTAGCATGTAAATCGAAAATAGCAAAGGGCCCAGGACAGAGCCTTGTGGGACACCACATTGCACTGGGAGGGTCTCAGGTGTTAAATCATTATAGACCACGCAGTGTGTTCTATCAGTTAAATAAGATTTAAACCAAGCAAGTGCGTGACCCCGAATGCCAACATGATTCTCAAGCCGACCTAGAAGAATCGAGTGATCGATAGTGTCAAAGTCATGACTCCTGCATCAGCATCCCCAGAGGCGCTTTAAAGATTAAAGCAAGAAAGAGTACAATTATGGACACAAAATCTAAGTTTATTTTGAATGAATAGGTATTTCTCAGTAGCCTGTGTGTGCGGCTCAGAGTGGAAGTACCAGTGACGCAGGACCGAGCCGCTGTCTTTCCTCTCTTTAGTCTGTACAATTAGTATCACATACCTATGTTTAATTTATATTTGGTATAATTTACATCTACATTTGTCATTTAGCTGACGCTTTTATCCAAAGCGACTTTACAAGTTCAAAGTCAGCACGAAGGGTACAACTCTTTCAGCTGAGTACAATGTTCATCAAACAGTATTGAAACGTGGGTGCTGCAGTGTTGAGTGCATAGTAGTAACGACATATTAGTATATTAGGTAAATAGGTAGTAATAAGGAAGATTAATTAGTGGAAGAGTGCATGATAGTAGAAGACAGTAAGAAGGTTAGTGTTTTCTTCTGTACTTTTTTCCATACTTCTGTACTGTAATTTCTGTACTTGGACCTGTTTCTACGTCTTTTATCATATGAATTTCTTTCTTTAACGTGTGCCTGTGCTATACTGCATGTGTGTTGTGTTTTATATGTGCTATACTGTATGTGTGTTGTGTTTTGTGTGTGCTATACTGTATGTGTGTTGTGTTTTATATGTGCTACAGTATACTGTATGTGTGTTGTGTTTTGTGTGTGCTATACTGTATGTGTGTTGTGTTTTACGGGCTCCGGTTCAAGCTCCAGCTCCGTTCTGAACCCTCTGAACCTTGGTGCTCTCTGGGGAACCACCCCGCGTTTACACCCATTTAAGCAGAACCAACATTCCACCGTCTCTGTCATCAACGGGGGCGTTACTCAGGTAAAAATAATGCGTGGAGAGCGAGCCTCAGCGCGAGAGCGCACACACGCACACACACGCTGTATACGTTTGAAATGAATTGTTCCAGCAAAGTAGGCTTCTATTATTCGAATGACTTGTTTTAATGGGTATCATATAGTAGTAAGTCCTACTGTAGAACATGACATAATAGCATGATATCTGATTTATTAATGCCAATAATGCACGACGACCGCAATTGGCACTTGAAAAGTGTAAATCATGGATTAGTCAGTAGCAATTCATAACAGCTTGTTTAGCTCAACTGGTTAGTGTGCTGCCTATGGTCCCCAGTTCGAATCTCTTGCTTACTTTTTTTTTTTGTAACGTTAAATAATTTATCCACTCTGGTGTCCCAAAAAGGACAATAACACCACCTTATGCATACTGCACCTTATGTGAATACTGTATATTTCAGTTGGTTAGATAGTCAATTATATTTACTTATTTGTTTACACTGCTTGTGTTGTTTTTACTACCTGTGTACCCCCCCCCCCATGCTGCTATGATGCCTGAATTTCCCCAAGGGGATCAATAAAGGAATATCTTATCTTATCAACCAGAGTGAATAAATTAATTAACGTTACAGAAAAAAAAGAAATATCCAATAGATTCAGTTGAGCTAAACAAGCCATGATGAATCCATCATTTACACTTTTCAAGTGCCAATTGCGGTCATCGTGCATTATTGGCATTAATAAATCAGATATCATGCTATTATGTCATGTTCTACAGTAGGACTTACTACTATATGATACCCATTAAAACAAGTCATTCGAATAATAGAAGCATACTTTGCTGGAACGATTCATTTCAAACGTATACTGCGTGTGTGCTTTTGTGTGTGCGCTCTCGCGCTGACTCGTTAAGCCTTTCCCTACATTTCTTTATCCACTCTGGTTGGATGGTGTATTGTACTCGCAAATCGCTTCCTGTTGAATGAATCGGTTGAGTGCAATGCCGACTCGCTACTTTCCCCCGTTCACTCGTCTTCACACAGCCTAATATAACACGCCCACTGTTGACGTCACGGTTCGCGAGGAAAAACCAACTATTTTCGGTGCCAGCTGAGCAGCGATTTATCACATTCTGAACCAATTAATCCCGGTCTGAACACGCTGGCCGGTGCGAGATTACGTTCGGGAACCGGCTCCAGCACGGAGCCTGGCCGGTGTAAAAGGGATAAGAGGAATATATTACCAAGGTGTCCAAACTTCACCGCAACACAATTGATTTTTGAACTTTTGTGCAAAAAACATATTTGATTTAAAACACATAAGCCATTATAGGAATTTCTCTAAATATGTCACCGTCAAACAAAGCAGCTAGAAGATCCACCTGCGCTACTTTCTCCACTGCTCCCCCCCCCCCCGCAACCTCTTTTCTGTTGACAGTGTTTCATCATTTCCCGCGGTTATGGTGTTCATGCATAACTTACACTCCACCAGAAAGGATCTTTCAGTTTTTTTTTTCTTCTTTTTTTATACATGTGAAAGAGAGAGAGTGTAGTTCAGAATTAGATACTGCTGGGGTTAAGGGTTTGATTCCTCCCCTCTCTGCCATGTGCAGAGCATTGATAAGAGACATCATCCCACCGGCTCGTTAATCAAGTGTGAAACTCACGGCTACCTGCTGCTCACCCTGTTCCCGGTGCCCCAAAAACCCCTCCGCCTCTCCCCTCCCCTCCCCTCCCCCTCCCTCCCTCCCTCCTGCTGCTGCTCACCCTGTTCCCGGTGCCCCCAAAACCCCTCCGCCTCTCCCCTCCCCCTCCCCCTCCTGTACGCAGAGACAACAAACTGGACTGCAGCGAGATTCCTTTTAGAAGGAAAAAACTGCACCTCCAGCACATTACCCCTCCCTCCCCCCCACCCCTTTTGAGATTTCTTACTCACTCATGACAGCATCCACATACACTATTGTACACACACACACACACACACACACACACACACACACACATGTGTGTGTGCACGTGCACTCGCACATACGCACATACACACACATGCTATAACAGCTGTGCACATGACACAGGAACAAAGTCCTGCACTAAGGGTTGGCTGAGGATAATAAGTAATCAGAAGGTTCCTGGTTCGATTCCGGCTTGGTGTTCTTTCCGTTGTGCGAATCCTCCCGCATAAATTCCTCTCAAGCCGCCTACTGTACCGTAGGTCGGAAACGCTGATCCGGTTTTCCGGTTTCTCCCCCTTCTCTCCCTCGAACTGGATACGCGCCGTGGGAGGAGGGGAAGGGAATGCGAGAAGGAGGGAACGTGAGCATATGAATTTTTATCAGTTTATTTGCATCCTCCTCCGCATGTCAAAACTCTTTAATTTATCTGGCAACATTTGATCGGCTTTATAGGAGGTCTGCCGGCTGGCTGCTGCGTAATCACTCACTCCCGTATTATGTCATGACGTGTTCTGGAAAGTCAGCAAGAAAACTGACCAATTCTAGGTTTGATTCATTGGGGGGAAAGTAGACGACATTGTTCTGGTGGGGGGGGGGGGGGGGCTGTAAACTCAGAGTACTTTGAGCCGTAAACACTTCTGATTGAGTAGACAGTAAAATATATACAGGAGAGGTATGGCGGTCGGCCCCCATGTTGAGTTGATGTGGCGTGACACCACCGCATGGCGCCTACATGGACTGTTTACGACATGCAATGAGATAGGAGGGCTTCAAGGAAAAGGACATTACGTTTTGGATTCAGCAACACGACCCTTTACATCAGAGCAGTGGTGGAAGAAGTACACAGTTCCTTTACTTAAGTAAAAGTAGAAATACCCAGATAAATGAGTACTCTGGTAAAAGTTAAAGTCCTCCATTCAAATTCTACTCAAGTAAGAGTAGATAAGTATTTGCTATTGAATTTACTTAAAGGGGAACTATTTTACTATTTCTTTCACTATTTGGGCACTTTTACACAATTCCTGTGAGTCTATGGAACACCTCTGTAATATATATATTTTTTTTATTCATTGTTTTGTATTTCTAATCAAGTCCTCAAAAACAGCATTTTTCTACCTCAAGATTTCGAGCTGTTTTGAGCCTGGGCTCCTAAACCACTGCGGAGCGTCGTCTTCGCCTGAACATTAACATGCAGCAGTGTCTTTATGACATCACATATAGGCATTTTCAAACGACTCAGTTCAGTGAGGGTGAATATTGTGAGAGGATAATTGGAAGAATGCGCCAATATGAGAATTTTGAGACATAGATCATATTAATATAAGTTCACATAGCTAGGAAACAATGCTAAACACTCAAAAAGGCAATTTATAAGATAGTTCCCCTTTAAGTATCTAAAGTAAAAGTATGCATTCTACATGCAGTTTGTGTATTCCAGTGCTTGGGAGCATTCAATCCTCGATCCATTGACCTCTAAAGGTTGTGTCAAAGTGGCGTGTGGTCCAGTTATGCTGCTCTGAAGTTGACAGGCTTCGAATGTGAAAGTATAATTATAACCTTTGTTACAAAGGGTCAGATTAAACCGAATATATATATTTATTACTTGAGATATATTGTATAATATTTGTATATCGTCTGATATCCCTTGTATATTCTTTGTACATATACACGGAATATCCCTTTACCTGGTACAGGCCAGACCATAATATTCGTTCTCCTATTGGACAGCGACCCCCTAGGCGCCACGGCCATACCCCCAATGTCTAGTTCAAAGTCACCGCTAAGACATGTCTCAACATGCCCAGGTTTGCGCAGTAATACGAGACAGAAATAAGGCTGGCACTAGATTATTCACCTTACGTATAAATACGTTGCAGGTGGATACAGCAGTTATGTTACCCCAACAAGTTGAAGCCTTCACCACGATACAACGTGCTGTGAAGTGGGCCCGTTTTGCCCCGAAATAGAGCCTTGAGACCGCGTGCGAATTGATAGCTAAAGTGTCAGAGTTTAACGCTGTATCGTCGAGTTCGACCTATTCTATTATTAAGTAATAGTCTATTATGTATAGTGTATCGTGCGGCTACCGTTCTACAGTGACCAGCATTACCAACGTTTCATCGTACCGAGCTAGTGTGCTTATCCAGGCTGGGCGGCCTAACCTTGTGCCGCCATCCGAGGAGCCCTAGACGAGAACCGTGTGGATATGTACACTGGATAACCTACACCGACGAATGCAGAGCCCTTTTCGGCTGGATTATATTGCTTTGGTCCTGTGGCTGCTGGAGCAGAGAACCGTCTACCCCCACTACCGTGTGGGATTTACCCTGTGAGGAGCCCCGTCGAGCCCGCCTCTAGGACTCAGAGGCTGGCTAGCTTTCATCCATGCTGCAGTGCATACCGGAGAATAGCTGTTGCTTTGTCTACGGACCAAGGGATTATTGCACCGTCTCCTGTACCTGGAGTCTCTTTATTCCTCGTTGATCCAGACTTTTGCTCCCGACAATTCCTCTCCCCTGCTGGCTTACAACCGGAGGGAACCCCCCTAGTATCTCCAGCTGACCTACGAGTGTACCTTATATAATTCTTATGCTACATGTGGTATTAATTATCCCCATCGTAATATGCTCATGGACTTATGCTTTTGACCTATTCATGCATATTCTTCGCCTTACAAGCGCGACTCTAATTCTCAATACTGTAAGATAATATTGATGCTCTTCTAATAAATATTCCAAACAGGACTTTCTTTGTTAAGCCGTGTTATTGTGTGGGTGTTCATCACATATACCTGTGTACTGTATGGCCAGTAGTAAAGTACATAACTCAGTAGTGGTTTAATGATACCATACTTATTCAATACAGTCAGGGAATTATACCCCTCAGTTACAATTGGTCCTTCGAGCCGGAGGGTAATTAGCGTAATATTAATATAATATTAATATTGACATGGCCAGCGATGAACACTCCACAAACGGTTCTCCTAAGCTAGATCGCCCGCAGCGCAGACGGCAGCCACCTCCTTACCTAGAGGACTACGCTGCCAGTCTACTACCTAGCTTTATACAGACGTTAAACGCGGAAAAAGCGGATAGTAAAAGTATGTCAAACCCTACCGACCAGGCAACCCTGCCAGTAGAGACCCTAGTGGGTTCTAACGTAACTGACCAAGCTCACGGGGGGGACCAGGAGGGACATGACATGACTTTACCCCCCGACCACGTCAACGGGACAGTCCCCGGAGAGCTCCAGGATAAAGAAAGCACTCCAGGGACGGAACCCAACCCACTACCAGAAGAGACGCGCACCCAGGAGATGGACCTCCTCGGAGCGCGACAGGAGAACGGATCTCCAACGAGCACTGTCAGAAGCCGATCACCTCCATCAGTGTCTTCCCCCAGCGAGGCGGACAAGATGCTGGCGCAGGCATTTATCGCCACCCTGGCAGCCTCCACTGAACGCGATCGACTCCAAGCACAGACGCTTAGCGAGCGCGAACATTCTTCTATGGAACAAGAGCGCCTCCGAGCGCAACACCAAAGTGAGCGCGAACACTCTACCATGGAAAGAGACCGCCTGCAGGCTCAACAACTGAGTGAGCGCGAACAATCTGCAGACCAAAGAGAACGCTTTCACGCGCAACTCCAAGCGCAAGCCCTTAGTGAACGCGAACACTCTGCGACCCAGCGAGAGCGCTTCCAGGCGCAGCAAAGGAGTGAAGACGACCGCATACGCCTGGAGACCAGACGCCTCCAGACGGAAGAGAATATTGAAAGAGACCGCGCCGATGCCCAGTGGGCCGCCGCCGATGCACAGCGCGAAGCCGCCAATGCACAGCGTGACGCAGCCCAAGCCCAGCGCGAAGCAGAGCGCGACCTCGCTCACACAAGCGCGAAGCCGAGCGCGACCGATTACAAGCGCAGATAATGGAGCAACTGATTGCCAGGGCGACCCCCCCTCCCTCTGCACGGAGCTCCAGGGCCTCGTCAAGACAAGGGTCTAGGGCACCTTCCCCTACCCGATCAAGCGACCCGGAGCCCGGCCAACAGAAAGAGCCTATACACGTCTCCGAACCCCCTCCCCGACCGGTCCATGCGAGACCCAGCAACAGGGAAGAACCGGCCTACGCCGCCGAGAGACTGAATAGACGATTGCAAGATCTAGAAGACCTAGCAGAGGAAGAAGAAGAGGAAGAGGAGGAGGGTCAAGCCCACCAGCAGCATCGTACTCCACAGGACCAGGAGGTCCAGTACAGCCCAGACTTTACCCCCGAGGCCCTGCGTTACAGACCCCCGACTCAACTCAAGGGTGAGTTTGACGCACGACCAGCCCCGAGGAACAGCACCTGGGTACCCGGGCCTTGGTACCCACCAGGTACCAGCCCACAACGACACGTAAGGGGAGACTCGCCCAGGAGGCCTCTCCCCCAACGCTCACCGATGTGCCAGCCATCCATGGCATCGTACCTTGGCACACCGACGTTCCCGGATTTCACACACGAGGACAGAGCACAGTACACAGAACTACGAATGTGCTTAGAGACTATGATGTCCGATGTCCCCGATGAGACGTACAAGTATGCTATCCTCCTCAAGCACCTGAAGGTGCCCAGAGCGCATAGTATAGCGCTGGCATATTCCAACTCAAGTACCCCATACACCGCGGCTCTAGTAGCCCTCGACCAACGTTATGGACGCATATGGGACTACGTAATACAAGAGATAAGGAATATTGACCGTCTACCCCCAGCCACAGACAATCGCTCATTGGATGACCTCTCTATCAAGGTACAATCCCTGGTAGGGATGCTGGGGGCACAAAAGGAAAAGGGTAGGCACGAACTGTACGCGAACTCTAATGTTGAAAGGATATTAGAGAAGCTTCCTCCCGCCCGACAAGAGCGCTTCAGGCGGCAAAGAGACCACCGTGATCCCAACGGTCCCGAGCCATCCCTCCTAGACCTGGCCGACTTCCTCGCGAGAGAAGTCAGCAGCCTACGACTGGATACGTTCGTGCGGAGTGGACCAAGCCCCAGAGAGGGACCTCGGAGATCAAACGATAACCGCAGGCTGGTGACCGTCATGCACCAAGCCGAATCAGTACCGCGTAACAAGAACCACAGCACCCCCTCGACGAAAGAGAAGTGGAAGATTGTATGCCAGTACTGCAAGAAAGAACACTGGCTGTCACACTGTGACACGTTCAAGAAGATGACCGCCAACGAGGTGAGTCAATGGATAAAGTCCAACCGCCGCTGTTACCACTGTGCGCGCAGCCACATGGCAGCCGAGTGCCGCTTGAAGAAGAGGTGTAGTCGGTGTGACGGAGCCCACTTGGACGTCTTACATGACAGTAACAGAAGAAAACCCGCACCCTCAAGCAGCACCAAAGCAAGCGTCATGTATATTGACCCCGCCAGCAGCGGGGGCGCCCGGGTGCTCTTGAAGGTGGTCCGAGTGACATTAAGCTACGAGGACAAGGTCATGGACACCTACGCCGTCCTTGACGACGGGTCAGAAAAGACTCTCCTCCTCGCATCCGCTGCGGCCCAGCTGGGTCTGCGGGGGAGCGAAGAAACGATGACGATTCGGACTATAAGAAGAGACCTGAAGACAATCAAGGGTGAGAACGTCTCCTTCACTATCGCAGCAAGCGGGCAGCCAGAGAGACGGTATAGGATCACTAACGCTTTCACCAGCCAAGACATAGGCCTGTCGCGGTACACCTACCCCATCGCCAAGCTGATGGACAAATACGTGCACCTGCGTCAACTACCTATACCGCTCATAGACGGCGCCACCCTGACCCTGCTCATAGGATCCGACCACGCACACCTCATCGTCCCGACGGACCGGGTCCACACTGGGCCCAGAGGCTGTCCAGCAGCAGTCGAGACCCGCCTAGGATGGACACTACAAGGCCCCCTCTCCAGGTCTCCCAACCGAACAGCAGCCACTCGCTGCCTCCACTCCAGAGTGACAGAAGAAGACACCACCCTCTTACAGCACGTCGAGAGGCTATGGACACTAGAGACAATGCCCTTTAAGAACGAAAAGAAACACATTCGTTCCATGGAAGACATTTATGCCATAGCCCTCCTCGAGCAGGGGACAAAGAGAGTCAAAGTCAACGAAGTGATGAGATACGCAACTCCACTCCTGAGGCGAGAGGGTATGCCTACCTTCCACGCCTCAAAAGTAGCGACGGAGCGATATCTACTGAACACAGAGCGGCGCCTAGCCAGAGACCCCGCTCAAGCTACTGTGTACCGCGCTGAGATTGACAAGCTAATCACAGCGGGACACATAAAGAAAATTGACATTCAAGAGGCCGATCAGATGACCGAATCATGGTACGTGCCCCACCACAAGGTCCACCACAACGGTAAGGATCGTATTGTGTTTAACTGCAGCTACCAGATCGGATCACAAAATCTGAATAAAGAGCTCTTGCCCGGCCCAACACTCGGCCCCTCTCTACTAGGCGTGTTGCTACGTTTCCGCCAGAACAAGGTGGCCATCAGCGGCGACATCAAAGGGATGTTCCTGCAGGTGCGACTAGTGGAAGAGGACAAGCCCCTGCTGCGGTTCTTATGGAGAGAGAGGATCGGGGATGAGCAACCATCCATCTATCAATGGGAAGTCCTCCCTTTCGGAACCACATGCAGCCCATGCTGTGCTACGTTCGCACTGCAAAAACATGTCGCAGAGGACCCAGCAGCTGATGAGGAGGTCCGACAAAGTGTAGAAAAGAGTTTCTACGTGGACAACTGTCTGCAAAGCGTCTCGACGCCAGAAGAGGCCGAGGCCCTCCTACTCAAGCTCCGCGCCTCCCTGATCAAAGGCGGCTTTGATCTCCGGCAGTGGGCCAGCAGCGACCCTCAAGTACTGCGCAGCCTCTCCCCAGAGGACAAGGCAGCAAGCAGCGAGACCTGGATGGCGACCATCCCAGGTGAAGCCCAAGAAATGACATTAGGACTAGTCTGGCGCTTCAAAACAGACTCGCTCCATTATAGACACACACCCCTGACCAAGGAGCAGGGAAGGTCGATTTCACTACCGACCACCAGACGGAGTGTATACAGAACACTCGCCAGACAATATGACCCGTTGGGATGTATTCTACCTTACACCACCAGGGCAAAGATGATTGTACGAGCGCTATGGGACAAGGACCAGGGCTGGGACGACCCCATACCCGACCACCTTGCTTCCACATGGAGAGAGTGGGAAACAGAACTCAGCTCGCTCCCAGGCGTCAACATACGCCGCAGCTACTTCCCACCCACAGTGCGGCTGGAGACGTGTCAGATGGACCTGCACGTCTTCAGCGACGCCTCCGAAGTAGCCTACGGTTCGGTGGCCTACTTGCGGGCCCGAGAGGAGGGAGGAGAAATACATACCGCCTTCATCCTGGCTCGTTCAAGAATAGCCCCCCGCAAGCAACAATCGATCCCGCGTCTAGAGCTCTGCGCAGCCCTAGTAGGAGCGCAACTCGCCACGTTAATCCAACGTGAACTCACCATCCCGGTGCAAAGAACAATCCTGTGGTCAGACTCCATGACCGTACTCACATGGATCCAGTCCGATTCGTGTAGATACAAGGTCTTCGTGGGAGTCAGAATCACAGAGATCCAAGATTTAACAGAAGCAGCATGCTGGAGGTACGTGGACACAAAACAGAACCCAGCAGACGTCATCACACGGGGAATGTCCCTGGATGACCTCACACGTCACAATCTCTATAGTGACGGTCCCGAGTTCCTCAAGCTCCCGGAAGAAGAGTGGCCTACACCCACCCCACGGGAGGCTAGTCAAGAGGAGGCAGAGATGAAGAAATCTATGTTCTGTGGGTTGACGCACACACCAGTCCCCACAGATCCCAACATAGACGACTGCCCTACCCTTGAGAGTGCGCAGTTAAAGACATTCCTGTGGCACCACCCTGAGGTTCCCTCCACTACTGACATTAATGCAGCTAACTACGAAGAAGCAGAACTCCTTCTGCTACAGCGAGCCCAAAGAGACTCGTTCCCCGACGAGCTAGACTGTCTGCAGGGATCAAAGCCAGTCCCGTCAGACAGCAGACTGCTCCACTTGGCCCCCGAGAGCGACGCCCATAATCTCATCAGAGTGGGTGGTCGTCTGAGAAGGGCCCCAGACTTAACGGATGACGTCAAGTTCCCGATAGTCCTCAACAGCCGACACAAGGTCACAGAGCTCATCATAAAGAAATACGACGAGGACGTGCACCACGCCGGGGCAGAGAGAGTCTTCGCGGAGATCAGACGTCGCTATTGGATACTGCAAGGAAGAGAAGCAGTACGACGCTTCCAGCGGACCTGTCTAGACTGTCGCAAGTGGCGAGCACAGCCCAGTATACCCCGGATGGCTGACCTACCCCCCTGTCGCCTCCGACTCGCGACAAGCCCTTTCACTCCACCGGTATGGACTGTTTCGGCCCGCTGTATGTGAAGAAAGGAAGAGGGACGGAGAAGCGGTGGGGTATTGTATTCAAATGCATGACCACCCGAGCGATACACATAGAACTCCTTCCAACCATGAGTACGGACTCATTCCTTATGGCCTTCCGGAGATTCACAGCGCGGAAAGGAAAACCGTCTATATTATTGTCTGATCACGGGACAAACTTCAAAGGCGGAGAAAGAGAGCTGAGAGAGAGCTTCCAAGCTATGGGCCCAGAACTTAAGACCCACCTCGCTCCCTCTCAGATTGATTTCCAGTTTAACCCCACGAATGCCCCTCACTTCGGGGGAACTTGGGAACGAGAAGTACGTTCAATAAAGACAGCCCTGTACGCCGTGCTTGGGGCCCAGACCGTGGCGGAAGAAGTCCTCACGACAGTCCTCACGGAGATCGAGGGAGTATTGAACTCAAAGCCCCTCGGTTACGTCTCAAGTGATGTAGCAGATGTCGACCCAGTCACCCCCAACACTCTCTTGATGGGGCGGCTGGACCCCGCGCTCCCACAGACAGTGTACAGACATGAGGAAGCGAACGGCCGAAGAATGTGGAGGTACAGTCAAGTATTGGCTGACAAGTTTTGGAACAGTTTCCTCCTCCACTATCTACCGTCTCTACAGACCCGCCAGAAATGGGTAAAAGAAAGAGACAATTTGACGGAGGGCACAGTCGTCATGATTATCGACCAGTCACTACCCCGAGCTATGTGGCCGGCCGGCCGCGTAAGCAAAGTGATCACTGGTGCCGACGGAAAGGTCAGAGCGGCAGAAGTGCTCGTCCAGGGGCGGACATACACCCGACCCGTGGCGAGGCTGATAGAGTTGCCAAGGCTCCCCGACTCTCTTAATGACGACCATGACCCCCTGACTTTGTGAATTGCCCTACTCCTCACAATGGACATTGAGTAGTGGACAAGGCGGTTAATCTGTCTCTGCTTATCTAATTAGGTGCGGACTAATTAGGAGGCGGCTGTTACAAAGGGTCAGATTAAACCGAATATATATATTTATTACTTGAGATATATTGTATAATATTTGTATATCGTCTGATATCCCTTGTATATTCTTTGTACATATACACGGAATATCCCTTTACCTGGTACAGGCCAGACCATAATATTCGTTCTCCTATTGGACAGCGACCCCCTAGGCGCCACGGCCATACCCCCAATGTCTAGTTCAAAGTCACCGCTAAGACATGTCTCAACATGCCCAGGTTTGCGCAGTAATACGAGACAGAAATAAGGCTGGCACTAGATTATTCACCTTACGTATAAATACGTTGCAGGTGGATACAGCAGTTATGTTACCCCAACAAGTTGAAGCCTTCACCACGATACAACGTGCTGTGAAGTGGGCCCGTTTTGCCCCGAAATAGAGCCTTGAGACCGCGTGCGAATTGATAGCTAAAGTGTCAGAGTTTAACGCTGTATCGTCGAGTTCGACCTATTCTATTATTAAGTAATAGTCTATTATGTATAGTGTATCGTGCGGCTACCGTTCTACAGTGACCAGCATTACCAACGTTTCATCGTACCGAGCTAGTGTGCTTATCCAGGCTGGGCGGCCTAACCTTGTGCCGCCATCCGAGGAGCCCTAGACGAGAACCGTGTGGATATGTACACTGGATAACCTACACCGACGAATGCAGAGCCCTTTTCGGCTGGATTATATTGCTTTGGTCCTGTGGCTGCTGGAGCAGAGAACCGTCTACCCCCACTACCGTGTGGGATTTACCCTGTGAGGAGCCCCGTCGAGCCCGCCTCTAGGACTCAGAGGCTGGCTAGCTTTCATCCATGCTGCAGTGCATACCGGAGAATAGCTGTTGCTTTGTCTACGGACCAAGGGATTATTGCACCGTCTCCTGTACCTGGAGTCTCTTTATTCCTTGTTGATCCAGACTTTTGCTCCCGACAATTCCTCTCCCCTGCTGGCTTACAACCGGAGGGAACCCCCCTAGTATCTCCAGCTGACCTACGAGTGTACCTTATATAATTCTTATGCTACAGGTGGTATTAATTATCCCCATCGTAATATGCTCATGGACTTACGCTCTTGACCTATTCCTGCATATTCTTCGCCTTACAAGCGCGACTCTAATTCTCAATACTGTAAGATAATATTGATGCTCTTCTAATAAATATTCCAAACAGGACTTTCTTTGTTAAGCCGTGTTATTGTGTGGGTGTTCATCACATATACCTGTGTACTGTATGGCCAGTAGTAAAGTACATAACTCAGTAGTGGTTTAATGATACCATACTTATTCAATACAGTCAGGGAATTGTACCCCTCAGTTACAACCTTCATACATTTTGCCTTGTTTTCCATGCAAAATAATTGTCTTCAAAGTAACTAGTAACTGATGGGTTCAGATAAATGTAGTGGAGTAAAAGGTACAATATTTCCTTTGAAATGTAGTGGAGTAAAGGTACAAGGTTCCCTAAACTGAAAATACTCACATGACAAGTCGCTCAAAATTTTACTTAAGTACAGTACTTAACAAACACTTTCCACCACTGGCCTAAATGACTTGAGACAGGACTTGGACTTGGCCTAAATTACTTCAGACAGGATTTGGACTTGACCTAAATTACTTGAGACAGGACTTGGACTTGGCCTAAATGACTTGAGACAGGACTTGGACCTGGCCTAAATGACTTGAGACAGGATTTGGACTTGGCCTAAATGACTTGAGACAGGACTTGGCCTTGTGTAACGTTCTGGATCCTATCCTCCTTAGGATAGTATCCTACTGTCTACCTGGGTTACTTCCTGTTGTTTTGGGTTCACCTTGTATGTCACCACTGATTTGCTGTCTACACTAATTGTCTGTCACACCTGGGTGCTGTCATTGGATGTCAGACTGCTGTCACTTATTGACAGTGTGGAATGTTTGGTATGTGCCTATTTAATGTTTGCTCTATCTCTGTCATTTGCTAGAGCTTCACCTAACACTACGGACAAGATTGCTGGAACAAAGCGCTGACCTAAGCTCTCTCTCTCTCTCTCTGTACTTGTATACTCTTGTTACCCTTATAATAAACAGTGGAACCTGTTTTGGAAGAGTACCCTATTCTCTGTCTCATTTCCTCGACCACTTGGAACTCACTTACCTCGTTCGTAACAGAAGCTCTAGCCAACCATGAGTTCCAACGAGGAGATGCGGGATGAAGTTGTAGCTCTACGGGACCAGCTCAGAATCCTGATGGATCGACAGAAGGCGGTCGGGGTCAAGCTGGGTCGACTGGGAGATCTTTCCCTGACTTCTCAGGAGACGGCGGAAACAGCGTTGGCGGTGGTGAACCAGGTTCGCTCTGCAGCCGCTGGGACGACACCAGCGATGAGATCCACAGCAGGAGTGTCATCGATCGGCGGGGACGGAGAGCTGGGGTATTCGGTAGATCGGGAGGAATACCGAGAGCCACGCCTGCCACCGCCGGATCGTTATGGAGGGGCTCCAGCCGGCTGTCGTGAGTTCATCGCCCAGTGCTCTCTCATTTTTCAATTAAATGTGTCTCGGGTAGCGTACATTATAACCCTCCTTACAGGTCGTGCTCTCTCTTGGGCCACAGCGGAGTGGGAGAGTGGGTCTGTGGTCTGCCGCAGCGCGGATGCCTTCACCCTGGAGTCACGTTGTGTATTCGATACCTCCAGGGTGATTTCCATTTACGAGGCCGGCGGTCGACTTATGTCCTGCCGGCAGGGCATTCGCGCTGTAGCAGACTACGCCATTGATTTCCGCATTGTGGCTCGAGAGGCGGCCTGGCCTGAGATTCCCTGTTGTGTCCACTTCCTGCATGGTCTCTCCGTTCGCATGCAGGACGAGCTGGCTACACGGGAGATACCCGAGTGCCTGGATCTGCTGATCAACCTGGCCATACGATTGGATAATCGTCACGAGAGAGGGAGCGCGAGAGGGAGGCTTCGTCACAGGTACTCTTCCGCCCCTCTCCTAGTGTCGAACGACCAGCATACCAGCCCATGAGAGAGCACCGAGGCGACGACGAGCCCATGCAGCTGGGAGCGCTGAGCCTCTCTGAAGCGGAGAGGCAGAGGCGGGTCAACGAGAGGCGCTGTTTTCGTTGTGGCCGCACGAGGCATCGCTTCGCCGCCTGTCGTGGCTCGGGAAACGGAGGAGGCCGCTAGACCTGGGGAAGGTGCTAGCAGGTGGGCATGTCTCTCCTGTCATAGACGACTCACGTACTTTTTTTGACATCACTGTTGGGTGGGGGGCTTCTTCTAAAACGACCAGGGCTTTCGGGGGCTGCGGGCAACTTGATCCATGTGGGGGTAGCTCTAGAATGGGGGGTTCCCTTAGAGACACTAGAGGTGCCCATCCCTGTCCGATCGCTAGACGGCCGACCGCTCGGCGTGGACTTATTACCCAGCGCACCGGGAAACTGTGGGTTCAGATGGCGGGTAGCGATGGGGAATATTTGCATTTTTTTGTTGTCATGTCTCCCCATTCTGACATTGTTTTAGGTCACCCTTGGCTTGTGATGCATAATCCTCTGATTAATTGGGCTACGGGTGAACTCTCCATGGGAAGCGGCATCAGCGCTGACGCTGGCGAGAGTTCATCCGTCCCCCGTCCCCCCCTCTTTTGTCTCTCTCCAGGGTGACGGTGGACATTGCAGATTCTTTATTATCTCCCAACCCCGATTTGGCAGGTGTGCCTGCGGTCTATTGTGACCTGGTGGACGTTTTTAGTAAAACGCGTGCTAACGCACTACCGCCTCATAGACCTTACGACTGCCCCATTGATCTTCTACCCGGTGCTTCTCCGCCCCGTGTGCGGATGTTCTCTCTCTCTCGCCCTGAGACGGTATCCATGAACACTTACATTCGAGAGGCACTGTCCGCGGGGCATATCAGACCGTCCACGTCCCCCGCAGGCGCTGGCTTCTTTTTTGTGGCTAAAAAAGATGGAGGTCAGCGGCCGTGCATTGATTATAGGGGGTTGAACGACGTTTCCATCAAGAACCGTTATCCCTTGCCCCTCATGGATACCGCCTTTGAGTGCTTACAGGGGGCGCAGGTCTTTTCTAAACTTGACTTACGTAATGCATACAACTTGGTCAGGATTAGAGAAGGAGACGAGTGGAAGACTGCCTTTAATACTCCTAATGGGCATTATGAGTATTTGGTCATGCCTTTTGGTTTAGCTAATGCTCCGGCGGTTTTCCAAGCCCTGGTCAACGACGTGCTGCGGGATCTAATTGGGGTGTCAGTATTTGTGTACTTAGATGACATCCTGATTTTTTCTCGTGATATGGATGAGGTGCTTCAACGTCTCCTTAAGCATCAACTATTTGTTAAGGCAGAGAAGTGTGTGTTTCACACTGACACTGTTTCCTTCCTGGGCTTTGTGTTGACGAAGGGTGATCTGCGCATGGATCCAGCCATGTTGAGTGCAGTCTTGGATTGGCCACGGCCTTCGTCGCTCAAGGAGTTGCAACGTTTTTTGGGCTTTGCAAATTTTTACAGGTGTTTTATTCGCAATTTTAGCGCCTTAGTCAATCCATTAACAGCTCTCACTAAGTCCTCTCTCCCTGGCTTTGAATGGTTGCCTAGGGCAGAGTCGGCCTTCTGCGACCTCAAACGTCGATTTACCTCCGCCCCTGTACTAATCCATCACGACGCAGAGGCTCCGTTCATTGTGGAGGTGGATGCCTCTGACACCGCGGTGGGAGGGGTAATCTCGCAGAGATGTTTGAAGGATGGTAAGGTGCATCCTTGTGCCTTCTTTTCACGCCGGCTGTCTCCGGCCGAGCGTAACTACGACGTGGGTAATCGGGAGTTGTTGGCAATCAAATTGGCACTAGAGGAATAAAGACATTGGTTAGAGGGGGCGGCACATCCTTTCATTGTTTGGACTGACCATAAGAACTTGGCTTACATCCAAGGGGCTAAACGCCTTAACGCTCGCCAGGCTAGGTGGCCGTTATTCTTCACTTGATTTCGATTTTCCATCTCCTATCGACCCGGTTCCAAGAACGTCAAACCTGACGCCCTGTCACGTCAGTTTGATCTTCCGAGTCGAGAGGAGAAGCCCCACCCTATTATTCCACAGGCCTTGATTTTGGCACCCGTGTCATGGGGCATAGATAGGGTGGTAAGATCGGCTCAGGCACGGGAGCCCGATCCCGGTGGGGGTCCTCCGGGTCGGATGTATGTGCCCAAGGCGGCACGCTCGCGCCTGCTGCAGTGGGCACATACATCCTCTCTCACCGGCCACCCTGGGGCCACCAGAACCCTGGAGTTTATCCGTAGGAGGTTTTGGTGGCCGACAGAGAGGGGGATACACGCTCCTTTGTGGCGGCCTGTCCGGTGTGCTCGCGCAGTAAGACCTCTCGCCGTGCACCGGCGGGTCTCCTCCAACCGCTTCCTATTCCCAAGCGTCCCTGGTCGCACATATCCCTGGATTTTGTTTCCGGCCTTCCCCTATCGGATGGGTTCACTGCCATCCTGGTGGTGGTGGACCGGTTCTCCAAGGTGGCACACTTCATTCCCCTCCCCAAGCTCCCCTCGGCTCGGGAGACGGCTGACCTAGTGATGCAGCACGTCTTTCGGGTCCATGGGCTTCCAGTGGATATTGTGTCTGACCGGGGTCCTCAGTTCGCCTCCAGGTTCTGGAAGGCGTTCGCCGCCGTCCTAGGCGCCTTTGTCAGCCTGTCGTCTGGGTTCCATCCGCAGACGAACGGGCAGACGGAGCGTGTCAACCAAGATCTGGAGGGCGTTCTGAGGTGCTACGTTGCTGGGTGTCCGGCGACGTGGAGTAGGAGGTTGGCCTGGGCTGAGTATGCGCATAATACCCTCCTCTCCTCCTCTACTGGTATGTCTCCCTTTCAGTGTCAATATGGTTTTCAACCTCCTCTGTTTCCCGAACAGGAGCAGGAGGTGGAGGTGCCATCGGCCCAGGCACATGTGGCTCGTTGTCGCAGGACGTGGAACAGGGTGCGGACGGCGCTGCAGAAGGCCTCGGTTAAGGCTCAGCGGCAAGCTAACCGCAAGCGTCGTCCGGCTCTGGTTTTCCGTCCGGGACAGCGGGTTTGGCTTTCCACTCGTGATCTCCCTCTCCGGGTGGAGTCCAGGAAGCTGGCTCCTCGCTTTATAGGCCCCTTTAAAGTGGTGCGTCGGGTGAATCCTATGGCTTACAGGCTACGCCTTCCGGCCTCTATGAGGGTCCATCCGACGTTTCATGTGTCCCTGTTGAAGCCATTCCTCTCATCGCCCTTGACCCCGCCACTCCCTGCGGTTCCTCCGCCCCGCATTATTGACGTCAGCCTGTCTATACGGTGCGGAGAATCCTGCGTTGTAGGCGGAGGGGTAGGGGGTTTCAGTTCTTGATGGATTGGGAGGGGTACGGGGTAGAAGAGAGTTCTTGGGTGCCTCAACGGGACATATTAGACCCCAGCCTGATCGATGATTTCCGGCGGCTGCATCCCGAGGCCCCTAGGTGAACGTCAGGTGCCGTTCGTCGGGGGAAGATACTGTAACGTTCTGGATCCTATCCTCCTTAGGATAGTATCCTACTGTCTACCTGGGTTACTTTCTGTTGTTTTGGGTTCACCTTGTATGTCACCACTGATTTGCTGTCTACACTAATTGTCTGTCACACCTGGGTGCTGTCATTGGATGTCAGACTGCTGTCACTTATTGACAGCGTGGAATGTTTGGTATGTGCCTATTTAATGTTTGCTCTATCTCTGTAATTTGCTAGAGCTTCACCTAACACTACGGACAAGATTGCTGGAACAAAGCGCTGACCTAAGCTCTCTCTCTCTCTCTGTACTTGTATACCCTCGTTACCCTTATAATAAACAGTGGAACCTGTTTTGGAAGAGTACCCTATTCTCTGTCTCATTTCCTCGACCACTTGGAACTCACTTACCTCGTTCGTAACAGACTTGGCCTAAATGACTTGAGACAGGACTTGGACTTGGCCTAAATGACTTGAGATAGGACTTGGACTTGGCCTAAATGACTTGAGACAGGACTTGGACTTGGCCTAAATTACTTGAGACAGGACTTGGACTTGGCCTAAATGGCTCGAGACACTTGAACTTAAAAGCAGACAAGCAGCTCTACTTTACACAGTGAGCTCCACACATTTGGCAGGAACACTTTCTTTTATGCATGTAAAATATTGTAGGGTATTTTTTTTATATTGGATGAATAATAAAAAAAACGATAGCACTTTTTCAACTCCTGGCTCCTCTTTACAGGATAGTTGTGTTGCTCCACAAGCTACAAGCTGAATACATTTCCCACCTCACATAACCTTTGCAGAGTCAAGCTTCAATGTTTTCCTTGCTCTTGCACTCCTCCTTTGACTGACAGTCCTTTTCTGTTTGTTGGTTTCATCAGGAAACGTAAATAAAGTACTAATCGACCACAGGAAAAATTATGTACGTTATGTTATAGTTATAAGTAATATATTTACATATTGTATAAGTAATATATATATATACTGTACGTTTTGTATCAGGAAAAGTCCAAAACAAATCAGCTCCCGGGAGGCGTGTAGCTTTATGCCAAGCAAGCAGTGCAAAAATTTATCGTAGTGGCATGCAGTAATGCGCCTTTCATTTTCCGCCGCCCAGCGCCCAGGTCGCGCGGAAATAGGCTGTCTATTGCCATTCTCTTTGACAAACTCTAACCTTAACCAGCTCCTTAACAACGCCTAAACTTAACCGTTCTAACCTTAACCAACTCCGAAACCATGCCTAACCTTAACCATAGAAATTATATTGCCATTCTCTTTGACAAACTCTAACCTTAACCAGCTCCTTAACAGCGCCTAAACTTAACCGTTCTAACCTTAACCAACTCCGAAACAATGCCTAACCTTAACCTTAACCTTAACCATGCCTAACCTTAACCGGCGAAATAACCTTAACCGGCGAAATAATACACGTTAAAAAAAAATCACGTTAAAAAATATTTTCGATGGGATTCGAACTCGCCAGCAAACAAGCCATAGGATCCACAGCCATGTGTCCTTGCCAATTGAGCTATTGGTAGATACTGAATAAGGGGCGGTGACTTATATATATTGAGCTCCGCTCAAGGCGGGATCTCATGCGCATGCGCGGGCACCTCGCGCGAGCACGCCGGCGCACGCACGCACCTGAGCGAGCACGCCGCCGCCGGTGCACGCACGGTAGCATTTGTCTGAAAAGAAGGGCGCTTTACCGCACTAGCGTGCGGTGACGAATGCGGAAGCATTTTTGCACTGCTTGCTTGGCATTAACGTACAGGCTCCCGGGAGTGAAACCAACAATGATTGTGGTTGTGGGTGGGTGCTCTCAGCACTAGACTAAGCCATCCACCCACCCTGATACAAACACAGCAATAGTGTGATAATGGATGGTTTTAATGTTTAACAGTTATGGTTATAAGATCGAAAATTAGGGTTATGGTTAAGATTAGGGTTAGGATTAGGGTTAAGGTTATGGTTAGTTTAAGGTGTAGTAAATTGACTTGAATGTAATGTAAAATGTAACTTGTTTGACCAAGAATGCATGAATGTTAGCGCCGGAGGGCAGTTTCACCCAAGCGTGGAAATGTCTTCAGGACTGTGTGATCAGGGCAATAAAGACAAAGGAGATTTTAATGTGATCAGTGCCAATACAAAGAGACCAAAAGTCACACGGCAGCAGAAGCCACAGACATGCTCTGAAAATATATAAGTAAAATATAATCATATTATACTGGATTAGAATGAAAAACAATATTGGATTGGCTTTGATTGGATTAAAAACTCTATAAAGAAACCAAGAAACATCTATATAGATCATTAGAATCAAGGATCATTAGAATCAAGAATCATTTGAATCAAGAGTCAAAGCATTATTTGTCACATTCATATCACATTAATGTGACTTGTTAAGTTAAAAAGGGATATTTGAATGTAATTAGAATTTCAACTGTTTATAAGATAATAGAACATGCATTCTCTATTTCTCTTTTAAATGTTTATATATAGAATGTAAGTTTCAGTATCAGTAAAACGTCAATGTCTGTTAAATACAGGTACAGTTTTATCTCATATAGAATGTTTAGTATTGAACTATAGTTAATCAATACACTGTTTTAATTCTGGATATATATAGATCATTCCACTAAAGAGACACCCTAGAAATGTTTTATTGTAACATATGTTAAAAAGAGTGGCTCTGATAAGAAGAAACCAACAGTCTGTGAGCAGGACGCCAGGTGTGAAAACACTACATGCCCATATTAGGAAGACCTGAACAGGAGGAAGACAAATGCTTGAATGTCACTTTGATTGGCCAGGCAAGGGTGACAGTGTATGATGTCATAACGGGTATTTAAACCCCATCTGAAAGTATTAGGAGTTAGGCCAGACAACCAGTCTGGACCTCCTCCATCCCATCTTGAGATACTGTGCCATACGTGAGTAAACTGTGCTTCTGAATGTATATTGAACAACTGTTAGTTGACTAGATTAATGTAAGGTCAAATGCACTGGACCAGGTGAATGTAAACGAGTATGGATAACCATGTAATGCACAATATTATCATTGTTTCCCTGTGTTGACCCAAACTCTCTCTCTGGGTCTCTCCACCTCAATAAATATGGGATAACAAAATATCTTTGTTGTGTACAGCAAACAAATTTTCCCCCTGGCTAGGAGTCTTGGGGGAACCTCATTTTATCTTCTCCTCTTCTTCAACACACAGTGTTATATAACTACCTTGGACTATGACAATATACGACAAAGGTAACAGTGTGGTTAAGGTTAGGGTTTGGGTGAGACTATCAGAAAAGTGTCTTGGTAGTCTTGTGGTAAAGGCACTTGCCTCCCATGTGAGTGCCCCAGCAAGGGAACTCCAATGTTTTCTGAAAAGTTTACAAATAGGTCAATATATTACTTATGGCTATAACATAACGTACAATATGTACCTTTCTTCTGTGGTCGATAAGTAGCCTACTTTATTTACCAGATCAGGCGATATGTGTTTTCCCCTTCCCTACCTTCTCTCCATCTCCTGCCCCTTCCACCCCCCCCCCCCCCCCCACCCCTCCCCTCGGTTTCCTTTACTTACTTCCCTGATTGTCTCCCCTACTGGCTTCTGTATTTGTTGTTTGTTACTTGTGGTTTTATGTTCTTGTGTATTCATATTGTTCCCTGTTTCCCTGTGGTTCTATGTTTCTCTGTTCTTTGTTTTGCCTATTGTCAGCGACTTTGGGTCATTGAAAAGCGCTATACAAATAAAATGAAATAAATGAATTATAGACCAATAATTGTATAGCACAGGGGTGGGTGTGTGTTCACATGCCCCCAGTGCACCCTTTTTGTGTTCTATGTAACCTCTGTACTTGTGGCTCGTGCTCATGTGTCCTCATGCACAGGCTCGTGCATCGTCGCATACGTGCTACGGAAAACTCCATCAAAAATTACTTTTATACTAAAAGTCTGCAACCCAGAATCATCCTCCTGTATGGAACACACGGTCATCTAAATAGCTGCAAGTATTATGATCTGAGGTGCTGTGGAGTGCCATAACATGTTGCTCCTCCTGCCGATATTCTGTACAATTTAACCTCTTAAGCACCCGATGGATAATCATGCTGAATCACATTACAAAAACCTTTGTAAAACATACATTTTCTGTGGGATCTTTATAAACCTTGGACCTGTACTACATAATACTTCAGGCTATGGAACCATTATCCATAAACCATTTTCCAGCTCCTACCTCTCAGCTGGAACTTAAAAACAGTCATCTGGCAACCAGTAAAAAGAAATGTGAGTACAAAAAAATTGTTCAAACCTCTGTTACTCTATTTCATTAGCACTCAAAGTTATTTGTCTTTATTGTGTAAGGAACTCCCGAATGTTACCTTTCAAAAGAGACCAGACTCATGCATGTGCTATAAGTATAAAGTATAATAAATGGCTAATTACTTTGGGTATGCAATCGTCCAAAAAATGTATAAACGAGCCCCACTTTTGCCCGATGCTTAACTCATTCACGGCCAATCACATAATATTACGTGTCTGCTCGCCAACCGTTGGGCGCCAAAAACGTAATATTACATTTTTAGATAGTTTTTTCTTTTATTCGATTTTAATATCAATATTACACTCACGGACCTATATGTTACAGCTGAAAGCCATACTGAGACCCTGAGAGTGCAGTACCCGCCAGATCCTGCTAGGTGGCAGTATCGCCCACCCTTTGAAACCCTGTTCCAGACTGTGTGTCACATCTAATGTCGTCCGGGCGGATAATTTTGGTCCTGCCTACCTCAAGGAACTCCTCACCCCCCAGTCCTCCTCACGCTCCCTCCGCTCCGGCACAGCCTACCTCCTCAAAGCCCCCAGGACTAAGCTGCACACCATGGGCGATCAAGCCTTCTGCTCTGCCGCACCCAGACTGTGGAATGCTCTCCCCAACCACCTGAGAGCACCACAAACTGTTGACACTTTTAAACGTGGACTCAAGACCTATTTAGAAAGGCCTTTTATTAGTTTGTATGTCTTATTCATATGTTGTTCTGCTATGTGTTCTCCTTTTTTATATATCCATTTGTATTCTATTCTTTTGAACTCTGTAGCACTCTGAGACTCTCAGGAATGTAGGGTGCGTTACAAATTAAATGTATTATTATTATTATTATTATTATTATTATTATTATTATTATTATTATTATTATTATTTATTATTTATTATTTATTATTTATTATTTATTATTTATTATTATTATTATTATTATTATTATTATTATTATTATTATTATTATTATTATTATTATTATTAATATTAATATTATTATTATTATTATTATTATTATTATTATTATTATTATTATTAATGCTTCACCCAAGCAACTTGAAACGCGTCTAGCACACTCGATCCATGAGTTGTGCCAAATTATGTCTGGGACCAGATGGACATCAATACTGGAAATCGCAATCAGACAATTGGAATATTATTTTTGGAATAACCCCGATCAAAGGTAAGGACTATCTTGACGTCAATTCCACCTTGATCCTACAATGATTTCATATCGATCCAGCCGATCAGCGTGTGTGGTGTTCAAAACGAATGCCGTTACTGGCGATCAGAGCATCAAAAAACGCGCGACCCCCCCCCCCCCCCATTGATGCATTCATGATGAAACATAATACCTGTAACTGAGGGGTTACAAAACCCGGACTGTATTAAAGATTGTTTAGATTAAACCACTACTAAATATTATTACTTGCCAGACAGTACAGTTAGTTAAATATGGCAGACACTCAATAGACGGCACGGGGACAAAGAGATCACGTTTACAGTATTTTAATAGCAATATCAATATACAACTGAATTAGTACGTTGCTCTTTTAATAGTGAATGATAGTAGAATGTCAGAGTATCAAAGTCAAGGGGAATGAATAATTCCTAGGTTAAGAATACTCGACCGGAGCTCTGCATGGAGTGAGAAGGCGATACAGGGCAAGAGAGGGGGATAGCTGGAGACAATGATTTCCCCCACGGAGTTGTAAGCTCCAGAGGAATTGAAGAATAGTCGGATACTCCTGCGGTCACTGAAGAAAAGGGGTTCTCGTACGGATCCAGTCCTTGTAATCCAAGTGCCCGATGGCAGGGTAATAGCTCGTAATCCAAAGCCCGACGGCAGTGATGATAGCTAGCTAGCTTCGTTGGTCCTAGAAGCTAGCCCGATGCAGGTCTTCAGGTGTAGTTAGATCCAAACGCCAATGGTCTTAACTATGCTCTTCTCCACGTTACTTCGCTTACACAAGTCACTATAATACACCAACAATGGTTCTACAATATTAGGGTCGTATCTAAGTAGCTACTAGCTATCCGTAACGATACACCGCGGGTAGGCTTCCACTGCTCACATGTCCACTCGTTCTGCTGTTAGGTTACTTCACACTTCACCTCGTGTTCTGATACTCGTTACGTTAAGTTCACACACAGCTGCACATTAGATTATAGGTTCACACTACGGCTGCTGCGCCTTCTACAATATATATACTCAGAGTGATTTCTAGAGCGCAACCGAATTACTTGTTCGGAATCAATGCGCCGGCTAAGGGCATGTCTGAACTTGCCCGGACACGTCTTTGAACTTGTCTGGGGGGCGCGACTGCTGGCGCCGCCAATGTCAAGGGCGGTGTCCAATGAGGCGAGCGAATAATACTATGATTCAAACGGAAGCTTAAAGGTATATAGCTTATATATATAAATAATATACAAGTTATACGAAATAATAAACGTAGATTCTCAGAGTTAATCTGGCCCTTCAGAACAATACCTATTATATACATTTGATTTGGAAATAGTAGCGTGTCCAGGCGAGAAACGCCAACGACTTCAGCCAAATTCACACATCGCCCTATAACTCAGCTTTTCAGGAATTAGCCTGGATCACTCTGAAACTATACAATATTCACCACGGGATGACGCGCGAACGTATACATGACAACATTTTTAGATTTTTGCATGTTGGACGGGAGATAGTGACTGTCAAATGACCATAGTATTGTCTCCATAGCTATAATATAGAATATAGATATAGCTCGGCAAACATTGTGACGCACAGTGAAAGTGACTGTCTTTTAGCGTGGCACTGTGAGAACGGGATGTGGATAGTGGCTGGTGCTGAAAGTGTTAAGAGGTTATTAAAATAACAAGAAAAAACCTATTTAGTTGTCCCTGTCTATCTGTGCACTAGTCCATGGCAACAGCATAATGATTTGTGGCAAAGGCAATTTGATAGCTCTCAGATCCACCTGTGGGTATTCAGCCAACCATGTATTCATTACTGATCCAGTCATGTAGTCCATATGATAAATCGTTTAGAGCAGATATTCCACGCAGCAGAATAGGGATTTGTTTAAAACTTTTAGAAGTCAGTGCATGCTTGTAATTTCTGGCGACATGCTACACATAACTAAATTATTGAATGTATTGAAAGATTCATTCAAATTGAAGCCGCCTTCAGTCGAGCTAGCTAAGCTCGTTAAAAATACTGATTATATTCACTGATTGTAACCCGACAGTAAATACTTGCTGATGAGATACCTCTCTGTTTCAAGGTCTATGTTACTTGACGTAAGCGTCCGGTGATCGTGAGGATTGTGGTGCAGGTGTTTGTCAGATCCTGTTTGTGAGAATGTTGATATTGTTATGCTTGCTGTTAAATATACTGTTTAAGCATTACATCACGCGCAGGAGTGGTTTGTGAAAATGTGAAAATTTTCACAATCCACGACTACAAGTGGTGTAATGCTTTTATACAACTGGCACATTCATCCAACCTTATTGCTATACAATAAACACACATTAATCGAAGATTTATTGAAAAAACCATCCGCCAGAAAAAGTAGTTCCCACAACAACAAAAAAGAGAAGTTGCCTCCATGTGGAAGCAGCTCGGAAGTGCATCCAACTGTTCTCAGTAAGACATCCAGCAAACTAACACATCCAACTGTCTCGAAACTAAGACATCCAACGAACTAACACATCCAACTGTCTTTCACCTAGACATCCAACAAACTAACACATCCAACTGTGTGTTATTGGAATGATTGATTGATTGATTGAAAATTGTATTACCAGATGCAGAATGGGTACAATACAGTACAGCTCAATACACACAATTGTTAAGGGGATGCAGACCAGAGAAAGACTTTATGACATACCAGATTTACAAATACAGTAACACATCCAACTTTTCTTTAGTTTTTAACCTACTTTCTATAGAACTTCATTCTTAGATGCTTCTATAGAAAGTAGGTAAAACGAATTTAAAAAGGTTTTCTTTGCCCTATAGGAAAAAAAAGATTCTCTTTGCCCTATAAGATATATATATTTTTTTGTAAACTTACTTTCTATAGAAGCAGCTGCAGGGAGGTGCGCTGTTTTAAGTGAGCGTGGGTTATTGAATTGATTGATTGATTGATTGCTAATTTTATTACTGTCCGCCTTGTTTCCAACTGGTTAAGTTTAGGCCCTCTTTCGAATTTGGTTAAGGTTAGAGTTTGGAATCAGGGCTGGTGGTCTATCGCCCTGCTCTAAAGACAAACTCTAACCTTATCAACATATCCATTCTAACCGACTGAAGTTTAGTTTTGATCCCAGGGCCATATGTGCACTAAACTCAGCTAAATTTTAAAACAACAGTCTCCCTTGCACCCCCCCCCCCCCCACGCACACACAACATTAGGGATAGTGCAATTATCTTTTACACCCCCCTGTTTATTAATGTTATTTATGCCCCACCCCTGTTTTTATATTTAATACTGTATTTAGGACTGTATTTATTTTTTTACTAGCACCTAGGGTTGCATTTTAAAAATTTCGTTGGAACAACTGTAACAATGACAATAAAGATCTATTCTATTCTATTCATTCGTAAAGATTATTGTCTGCCATCTTGTTTTTTCCTAAAAAGCCGCATGGCGGAGTGATAGTAATTCGGTTGTGGGCGGGTCCTGGGACCAAGAGCGTGGGATTATGACAAATACATACGTGTAAATTGACTGTTTCAGCCAATCAGAATCGAGAAATTTGCATGCCGTTGTATAATAGATCATAGTTAACGTTATTCACTGCTCGCAAACCGTAGGCCTAAATGGTAAATGGTGCTTTTATATATCGCTTTTATCCAAAGCGCTTTAACAAATAATTTGTTCTTCACATTCACCCATTCATTCACACACCGATGCCAGAGGCAACCATGCAAGGTGCCAACCTGCACATCGGGAGCAGTTAGGGGTTAAAGGAACACGCCAACATTTTGGGAAATTAGCTTATCGTCTTCTCCAGAGAGAGACAAGAAGATAGATACCAGTTTCCTCTGGTATGGTGCGTTCAGTAGAAAGCTATCTGGCTGCATGTTAGCCTAGCTTAGCACAATGAATGGAAGCGGACATGACGGGTTAGCCTTCGGGAAAGGTGTTAGTTGGACAATGCCTAGGCTAACCGGTCATTTCCGCTTCCATTCATTGTGCTACGCTAGGCTAACATGCAGCCAGATAGCTTTCTACTGAACACACAGAGTGGAAACTGGTATCTATCTTCTTGTCTCTCTCTGGAGAAGACGATAAGCTAATTTCCCAACATGTTGGGATGTTCTTTTAAGTGGCTTGCTCAAGGACACTTTGAACCGGGAACCTTCCGACTACCAGACGACCGCTCTACCTCCTGAGCCACTGTCGCCCCTATATGCAACGTTAGCGGCAGTCAGCACTTGCTAGCCAGTGTTGGGCCCGTTACTCCAAAAAATGTATGTATGCCTCGTTACTCACGATTAATTTAATTACTTTACTTTTATTACACTACTCGTTACATTGCTTTTCCATTACCCCCAGGTTTGGCAATTGCTTCCTTTCTTACCTTCAAACTTCTGTACAACTTCTGTTTATTTATATTAGACATTTATGATGTGGCCCAGCATTGCACCTCATTCCAACTGAAAGTCCCTGGTGGCAATCTGTAGTACCGTGACCAGAAGGTTGTAAAAGCAAAATACAAGGTCATGCCTGGTGGTTCATCAGCACCGGTGTGCTGCTCTACTAAACTGATGGTTCATCAGCACCAGAGCATGTGAGAGGCGCGGAGCGGCTGAGATATCCGCTCTTCGCTCTGGACGGCTTAGTTCCGCTCTCATTCGCTCATGTTGGCCCCCCCCAAGCCGCTCTACGCTCGCTCAGCGCTCACCTTCATTTGCGCATCAAGCGATCCGCGCTCCAGCCCGCTCAGCAGAAAAAAATAATTTTTTTGGAGCATGATGTAAATTAGCTTGATTTGACCAAACTACAACAGTCTGCACCCCCTGGGCCCCTTAACAATTGTTTGTATTGAGCCGTATTGTATTGTACCCATTCTGCAATCTGTTAAATAACGTTTTCAACCATTCTACTAGCTTTACTATGCTAATGTGGCAAGCCTAGCCGCAATGCTAAGTGTTTATACTGGCAGATCCCATTCACATTAGCATGTAAGCTAACAACATCAACGCTCTTTTTGTGAGACTAAACTCTCCGCTCTTGGTGGTACATTGTGTTGATGATGTTGGTTTCGTTTCATCAATAAATGAGGCAGAACACAGTGAATGTATCCTTTTTTTTATTGCACTTTGTTTGTTTCTTGCTGAAAATAAATGTTGCTAAATAGTTCCCGAGGTGATTTAAAGATGGCGGATTT
This sequence comes from Notolepis coatsorum, assembly GCF_963971535.1. Taxonomy (NCBI): domain Eukaryota; kingdom Metazoa; phylum Chordata; class Actinopteri; order Aulopiformes; family Paralepididae; genus Notolepis; species Notolepis coatsorum. The sequence continues at coordinate 103,080,589 of NC_140174.1, forward strand.
CTGTTTTGACTTAGCAGGATGTGTAGTGACTAGTGACGCGCTCACCCTTCTGATTGGTTGAAAATGGCCTTCATGTTTGAACTACATCGCCACCTATTGCTTTGGCATTGTACTACATGTATATTACATCAGTTTAAACCACTGTGTGATCGTGTGCACTGAGCGGCTGGGAGCGGCTCGGAGCGGAGGAGAGCTCTCGCTCCGGAGTCACTCTGACCCATTTTAAAGCCCACTCCGCGCTCACTTCAAAATCCACCCGCTCCGCTCCGCTCACATGCTCTTCAGCACCGATGTGCTGCTCTACTAAACTGTGCAGAGTGCCTCATTCCTACCGCTGCGGCACAATGGTGCCAATAACCGTGATATGTGTAGCACTCTTTGCCAGCTCTGCCAGCCTGGGGAATCCCCCCGCAAATGACGTTAACATAGCTTTCGGTCGTCAGGGCAGTCCAGCTGTCTGTCGACAGGGCAACCTTGCGACCTAGCTCTCTCCACAAGCGCCCCTCTCTCCGTTACGCGTGCAGGATCTGTCTGACGGCGCACTGGAGTAGATGTATGAAATGATATGAAATATAGAAATAGATGCATTCGTTAGAGAAAACGAATTTCAATAATATATGCCTTATTCTATGCGCACTGCCAGCCAGTCTTTATGCGATGGAGAGATACACTTTAAATTTTGACAGAGAGAAGATAATCTCTTTATGTTTTTAGGCATATTTTCACACCACCAACAAAGTACTGGGTCCGTGGTCTCTTATTCGGAATGGATTTGGTGCCAGCTGTCATTTCTGCCCGTCTCCGCTCTGACACTTGAGACTGAACGAAAAATAACAATAGGTACATACTAGAAATAAGCTTTTGAATAAATTCCAATCCCTCTCTATATATAGTATAAATATATATACAACTTTATACACTGTGTTATCTTAAGGGTAAATAGATTTTGCGGCTCCAGATACATTTTATTTCGTGCAGGAGGGGGCAAAATGGCTCTTTTCATAGTAAAGGTTGCCGACCCCTGTCGTAGGACAATGGCAGACAGTGTAACGTCCCACCGATCCATGGACTGTTCTCCCCTGCTCTACCTCTCCCCGTCCCTGTATGTGTGTTCCTTGTATTTCTATCCCTGTCTCTCTCTCTCTTGCTCTTCTTCATGTTACTCTGTTAGTCTAGTGTTACTGTCTTGTATTAGGTTAACTGTTTAGTCTTAGTGTTTGTAGTTACTGTCTGGTATTAGGTTCTCCGTTTAGTGTCTGTAGTCTGCTTGTTTTCTCCCAGTTGTCTTGTCGTCCATAGTTGTAGTTCTGTATCGTTAGTGGCTTAGCTTGGCATCGCTACTGCACTATCTCGCGTACGTGCACGCGTACTGAATAAACCACAAATGTACCTCTAATACCAGTATTAGTCTGACCACACCCCTCATCAGCTTACCTTCATAAGCAGGTGTGTGGTCACCTGCTCTCCTCCTTCTCGCTTTCACCACAAGGAAGAGGTGCCTCGGTAGATCCCCACACTTGACACCATGATGGAAGAAATTGGATTAGGAACAGCTTGGGAAACAAGGATACGTTGACATCATATCTTTATTTTCTCTCTCACTATTTTCGAGAAAATACGGCGATATTGTCTTCGTACTGGAGTGTCTAGAAGATGATGATCATTCTAAAAACCCTCCACCGGTTTTCGTATTGGGAGCACGCCGCTGCATGCTTCTCAACTGCAGTTCCTTGCTGTGTTTGTTGGGGTGAAACCTGTCAGGCCACAGCTGAACTGTCGGACATGCCGCTGTTGTGAGGAGCGGTGCGTTCCAGGTTGGGTGAGTAGTGTTTGCTGGCGGGCTCCACTTGTCTGTTAGTGCTATGGGGGCTACTTGACAAAGTTTATGGAAACCGGCCCCAGGCTAGGGTCCTTTGTTTAGCCGCCTAGGCGACAGAAGGCCTTGGTCTGGCGACCATTATAGTTTTAACTAGTGGGCCGCGACCATTGACACTGGTGATCCCTGTGTGTTCTGGACGAGTGGATTCTCTCTGTCACCGTGTTAAGACCCCATCTTTCATATCCAAATGAGAGTATTCCTTCACGAGGGGATATGTGCATGTAATGTGCGATAGCGGCAGATTCATGTTCAAAGTCAGCTATACAGGCCAGTTGGTACTGTGCTGATTCCGCCGGACGTGGTAATGTCACCGTTGTGAAGCGGTGTTGACGTCTTGTTTTCTCTTTTCTCTTAAAAAGTGAGGAGGGTTCAGAACGGCGGCCTGTCTGGGTGAGTGTTATGTCATTGTTTACATGTTCATAGCTTACGGTTAGCCGGTCAGTGGCCTGGCGCGGGGTAGCTTAGCTTCTCGCGCGCCGCCGGGAGCTCGCTTCTGATCGCGTGCGTCGTTAGATCGGCGTCTCGCGAGCGGAAGCAATAGCACCCGAACGGTTGGAGCAGCCGTTAGCTTGATGCTATTCTGTTGAACGTGCTTTGATTTTAACATGTTTTACACTCTTGACCACGACGTCATCCTTGACAGGGGATGTTCGTCGACCCTGCCTGAGCCTAGACGGGGATTGCGTCAACAAAGAGGACTGTAGCGACTGGGGAGCGGCGACGCTGCCCGGATCGAACAACACAGAACGGCTGTGTTCTACGGTGTCTTGTGACTGCACTTCGCTGATCTGCGTTCCGGGTAGGTACGGGGTTGGCCGGACCTCATAACACGTCTTCTGGTTTTACTTTGCTAAATGTATTGTGAATAACGGTGTTTTTTCCCAAAACGTGTGTTGTTGCAATGCATTTGGGATACGTTGCGGGTTGTGTGTGAGCTGTTTTGTCACTGGCAGTTAGCTTCTCCGTGCAGATCGTGATGTGTTGATCTGGTTGTTGTGTGAGAAACATCATGGTGTTTATGTGTACCGTGTACTCACTACTAAGGCAACTAACCTATGAAGCTATGCTTGGTGACAAGTGAGTAAAGGAATGTTCTTTCTCAGACTGTAATGACAATGAACAGTGAGTTCACACATTAACAGGTTTTCCTGTTTTAACTGGCCGTATTGAGGGTAAAATAGGAGGATTGTGTTTTTCCCCCCCGGTTCCCTGGGGACTTTATCACCTCCTATCAGACATGTTGTGCATTAATTGTGTCTTTTGTGTGGTAGGGATACGATGTAACTCTTAGCTTGATTGCTGAGGTTGTGCTAAGTCTGCTGGAGAAACTTATTTCCTAAAGGGAAATTGGTTTGGTTGCTGTCATGTGTGCTTAGCAAGGCCTGTGGTCGATACTAATCAAGAATGATGTATTCTCTCATTGTGAAAAAAACGGCGTTCCTCTGTTGAGTGTTTTTGCCATTTTTTGTAGGTGATGATGGGTTGTGTGTGTCATGTGACCTACAACTGGGTTGTACTGGCCACAGAAGCACATGTGTATGTTGGACCGGGGTTCTTAGAGCCTTCTCTATTCTGTGTTTTTCCTTAGTAAAAATCAGATAGCAGGTTAGCTCATGCGCTGTGTGGAGCTGTGAAACGCTTCATAGAGCTGACTATGACTGTGTCATATTCTCTTTTTGTCGTTACGTCGTATCATGGGTGTGGGGTCGTAAAGGGGTGAACTGGTAACCTTTCCTCTCCCCATTGTTCTGTCGGTCAGGGGTACACCCCCTGTCCTTCAAGGTTCCCGTCACGTGGCGGTTCGGCACGTTACGGGGGGGGGGGGGGGGGGGGGGGGGGGGAGGGAGTTCCTGGTCCCACGGCCTGGTATATTGGGCGTGTGCACCGCAGGAATTCCCCCGCCATAGAGTACGTCACCGTGCGCGTCTCTGTTGGTAGGACTTCCGTGTGCTGTTCAGGTCCATGTGATGGATCTGTTTTCAGGGGGGGTGGTCAGGGCTCCTCCTCACCAAGCGCCTATTCAGGCCTTCTGTGAGTTCGGACTCCTTCTTCCATGTGAGGAAGCCTCCATCAGAGTACAGAGCCTTCCTCCTCAGATTGTCAAAGTGAGTGGACCCTCTAGAAGGGTCCTTTTCTATTGTATGTATATTCGATTCAATTCGTTTATTGAGTGTGTATGGGTTCAGTGCCTCTTCCCCGGAGGCCCTAAAACCAGTTTTTTACATGGCTCGAGGTGCAATATATTCTTTTCAATCTGTACAGCTCGCGTGGGAAGTCTCTCTGGGGATCCCCGTCTCTTTCCTATGGGAGGGTGGTGGGATGTAAAAATGTGAACATTTTTTACCCCGGCTGTGTAGACTGGGATACATACTGTTGATGCTTCCTTCTTTCTATTCCAGAAGTGTTGGAGTTAGGGAGTGTCACACCCCTCTTGTCGTTCCCCTGGGCGCCTTGGGGATTCAATGACAGGTCTAAATAGCCTGTTCATTGATGGGGGTGTGTCCCGACGCACGTATAGTGCTAGCTCGCTGTAAACAGGCGATTGACTGGCACGCCTTGGTTGCTTGTGGTTGAAACAGCGTTTTTATAAAGCAACTGAGATGGGGGTTTTTCCTCTTCCGACGACCACATCCCATGACCTGGGTGGGTTGTCGACGGATTCTCGTTCATGTCTGGGGGATGGTGACGGGATGGATCTGAACATATGTAGTGGGGTCTCACGCCCTTGGGGTGGGCCACCAGGCGCGGTTCGTCCGAACGTCTGGGTGGCGCCTTCTTTTCATGTTAAGATCAACACGCATATCTGCCCTTCTCCTGGAGTAGGCATGTCGGCGTGGTTAGGGCACGGGACTGGTTCTGGTCACGCTGGTCCAGATCAGTTGAACCCGTTGTCCGCCGGGGATGCAGATCTGCTGTTCTGGTACCCTGAGGGACTTGGGCTTTTTTCAGGGGGAAAAATGCCAGGTCGGTCTGGGTGTCACAGGGTTAAGCGCTATGGAGACCCTGGTTGGGTATGTTTTTACTCAGCACTGTCGTCATGGCTTACAGCCATGCCATTCTGTACGCGCTCGATCTCGTCGGATCTCGGCCGCTACACAGGTTGGTCCTGGTTAGTACTTGGTTGGGAGTCCGCCGGGGAATACCAGGTACGGTGTGCTTAGGGGCTGGTTCTCCATTATTTTTCGCTCCTCTCTCACGCATGGCGAAGAGGGGCCTGTGGGGGTGGTTTTTTGACCTCCTCTGGTGACCCTGTGCTTCCCGTACCGCCAGGCCCGGTCCGAAGTGATGTTTGCGACCCGTAGGCCTGGGTTAACCCTTTTTGGAAACTGAGACACTTGTACTGCGGTATAGCCGGTGTATACCCGCAGGTGTGTTTTGGAGTTTTTTCTTGAGGGGTTATAGGAACAACCACCGCATTGGGTAACACCGAGGTGGTTGATTCCCTGGTGTGTTGGAGCAGTGTCAACTCCCGGGTTCACCGTTTGAGGGTGCCCCTGCACGTTCATGACGTCTGCCAATCGTGTCAGCCTTCTCTGCCTCGACCCCTCTGGGTGGGGGTGGTTAAATGGAGGCTTGGTCATGCAACACCGCCAGCTTACGCTCCTTCCGCCGGGGCGGCTGTGTTCAGCTGTCCCCTCTGGCGCCTGTCTCGTCCGCAGTCTCCAGGCTAGGGTTAACAGCCTGTTGCCTGGTTTTTCCCCGGTGCGCTGCCTGCTTCCGTTGGTTAACCTTTTTTGTGTGCTTACGGCCATGCTGACTGCCTGTTCTGCAGGGTCAGTGTGCCAGGCGGTGTACTATTGGGGGGACGGGGCCCGCTCAGCTTACGGCCATACCGACCTGAACACGCCCGATCTCGTCCGATCTCGGAAGCTGGGCAGGTTCTGGCCTGGTTGGTTCCGCCTGGGAATACCAGGTGCAGTAACTGAGGGGCCTTTGTCCGAATACGCTGGCGATGTGGGGGGCGGGGCACTACGTGCCCACCTGGTGGGGTCTTGATGCTGGCATCATGGACTTCTCCGGGCCCCCATTCTAGGGAGTCCAGTCCTTTTGGTGGGTCTGGGTCTTCCTTCGTGCTCCGCTGCTACGGCCTTGCCACGGGGTTGGGTTTGCCCTTGACCCCGTGATTCTGGGGGCAGTAACGAGGTTGTTCCTCCGTTCGTTCCCGGGTGGCATGCGGGTTGTGCGTGTGTGTAGTCGTGGGGTCAAGCCACGGTCTGCTCACCCTGTGCGTTGAGTTGCTTGAGTGCCTCTTCGCACGGTCGGGTCCGTCGCCCTCCCGTGACGTCCCTAATAGGGGGGCTACCCTCCATTAGGGGGGGTCGGGGGGGCTCGGCCCTCCCTGTTCTGATGGTTTTGGGGGGCTGTCAGCGGGGTGTATTTGTCAGCCAAGTGGCTCCGCTTGGCCTCCCTTGTGCAGTAGCGATGCCAAGCTAAGCCACTAACGATACAGAACGTTAGGTTATGACTATAACCAAGTTCTGTTAGTTAGGGGCGATGCTTGGCATCGGACGGCCGCTGCAGCCCTTGTCCTCACCTTGTGGTGAAAGCTTGGGAAGGAGGAGAGCAGGTGACCACACACCTGCTTATGAAGGTAAGCTGATGAGGGGTGTGGTCAGACTAATACTGGTATTAGAGGTACATTTGTGGTTTATTCAGTACGCGTGCACGTACGCGAGATAGTGCAGTAGCGATGCCAAGCATCGCCCCTAACTAACAGAACTTGGTTATAGTCATAACCTAACGTTCCTTGTCAGTCTGTTTCCCCTCCCAGGTGTCTCCAGTTGTAATCATCCCAGGTGTTTCTTGTTTGTCATTTGTTCCTGTTTATTTGAGTTCCTTGTTTCCTGTTCTCTGTGTCGGTCCATTGTTTGATGTTCTGGTTAGAGTTTAGTGATAGTTATTTTGTTTTCCTTTTTTCCCCCTCTTCCAATTTTTACTGAGAGGTTTTGTTTTTTAGTTTTTATGTACTCTTGGTCTGTTTATTTATCTTGTTATTAAAAAACCCTTGGACTCGCTGCCCGCCTTCGTCTTGTCTGCTCCTGGGTCCTATCACACCACACCGTATTGTGACAGACAGAAAACTAAAGAAAATATTTTCTGATTTAGGAATATTTATAGAGTGAGAAATTAAGTTGTATTTAATGTTTAGTTAAGAGAATATAACCCGCATTCTCATACACTCCAGAATACACTTTTCATTGACAGTGTTTCCAGCGTCTACTCCTCATGGACCTGACAAAACATTATAAATTAAACGTTTATTCTGGAGCATATGAGTGTGTGGGTTCAATTCTCTTTATTGTGATTATTATCTAACCCACCGGATCACCGGAGACGCCATGACACCCCTTATAAATGCGCTTAGTTACCACCAACTCTCTGAAGACGTAAATAGCGTCACTGTGCGTGGCAATTAGCGCCAATCTTTGTGAATTGGAGTGTTTTTGCAACAAGGCTCATTTGCATAGAAAGGGCCAAATTTTTCGCCCATATTACCTAATTTAAATACGCGCAAATAGCGCGGACGCACAGCGAGGCAATGATGATGGCAACGCAGTTAGCACGGTATTTCACCCTTTGCGAGTGCTTTGTGAATAGCAAGGTTTGTTTTGGGGCTATTTGCACAGCGTCAGAAAAAGCCACGCAATCCCTTTGTGAATTCACCCCATAGTCTCGATCTGTCTAAATTCCTTTTCCATCCAGAAATGGGGGACCATGAACAAACGTGCTGTCCGCTTTTAAGCACTCATTCAATATTTACATTTACATTTAGTCATTTAGCTGACGCTTTTATCCAAAGCGACTTACAAGTTCTGTACGACAAGTCATCAGGAAGGGCACAACTCTATCAGCTGAGTAACAATGTTCATCAAAGTGTTGAGTGCTACAGTGTAGGTTAGTATATTAGGACAAGTGCATGACAGTAAGGTTAGTTAGGGTTAGAATTATTATTATTATATTTTTTTTCATTTCAGATAATGGTTGAATAAGTGCATCTTTAGTCGACGGCAAAAGATTGGACGGGTTTCGGCTGTCCCAACTGTGGTGGGCAGTTCGTTCCACCATTGTGGGGCAAGGACTGAGAATAGGCGGCTTCTCCTTGATGACCCTCCCGGAGCTCGGATAGGAGTGGGTCTGAGACGGCCAGAAGATGCAGAGCATAGGGGTCTTGAGGGTGTGTAGTTAGAGACCATTGACCGGAGGTAGGCGGGAGCGGTTCCCTTTGCTGCACGGTATGCCAGGGGTGACATGGGCTAACTTCGGTAGGTTTGGGATCAGGTGGGCCGCTGTGTTCTGAATGAGCTGAAGAGGCTTGGTGGCAGTGGCCGGAAGGCCAGCATATTGATGAAAATACACTCAAATTGAAGCTGTCTGCACTCTGACCTCATAGTCTGTCAGTATCATTTGACATGTGAGGGAAATCATGTGTCACAAAATGATTTTAGAGGCTCACTATATACGAGTGGTTCGCTCCAGACGTAGTAATAAGCTTGTGCTCTATTGAAGTGATGGACGACGGCCTCTCCTAAATAGACACCTTTTCCTAAAATTGCCACACAAAACAAAACAAAATAGAGCCCTGCTCGGTTCGGTGGCCAAGCATTTATGGCTGAGCACCGTGCTTGATGTACTGCCTAAAGACATAAACACTTCAGTCGAAAAATACGGATTGTGTGGTAGTAGGCAACATTTAACTACCTCTACTGTAGCAAAACCCATTGTATGCACAAAGCAGACTTCTCACAGGGAACAGTATATCTTCCTTTTTGCAAACATGCCACTCACTGCGCTGAAGAATGAGCGAGTTTAGTTTTGGAGATGAAAGGCAATAAATCTAGGGGAGAGTCATTTTCTTGGATACTATATAATTACTGGTAATATATTTTAAATGTTCTACGAAAATGGGGAAATGACAGGACTGGGTATGGTGCAGGTATGGACAGTGTGTACAGTATGAGCACTGCGCAAATCTACACTACAGGTTAACGCTGAAGCTCTTTGAAGCAGTAGAATGAGACATGCTTGCATGTAAATCAGTCCTGTATTATTTCTGAACACACAGACACACAAACCCACACACATTGCGCACTGTGAATACACATTACGATTCACACACAGGTTATGGCTTTCCAAAGCAATTAGAGCTTGTTTAATTTCATCCCTGTATACATTCCTTATGACCATACCTTAATATAGACAAATATAAACGCAGATAATGAGAGCTTTTCCGCCGGCGGCCATTAGCGCCAGTCCTCCATATCATCACATTGGGGCTCATTTAGTTATGTTTGTTTTTGTTTATATACAACAGATAGAGACAGTAATATACACATGTGCAGGTATAGCTCACACCCACGTTCATCAACAACAACATCATCATCTCAAATGAGAACCATTTACTGTTTACATTGTCACCATTTCTTCTTTTTTTCTGTAATTTTCCGCTGAAAAAATAGACTGTAGCACCCGAAAAGGAAAGAGAGCTTCACGGCAGATTGATTATGGTCACGGTTACTATACCAACACTTAGAACACTGAGTAGGCTTTACAGTTTAGAGTTAACACTAGCGCTGAAGAGACGGAATGGTATCATTACACCCCCCCCCCCTCCCCCACACCCCCCCACCCCAAACACTGTAGTCCGTTCATCAAAGACATTATGCCACGTACCATTTCAAGACAAAGGTGACTGACAGCAGATACATTTCTTCAATGTTTTTCTTGCTCTACCTCTATTCTCTCCTCTTTCTTTCTCTACTAACACACACACCCTCTCCCTTCTTCCCTCTGTCCTGTCAGTCCAGTCTTCTTGTAATTATTTAGTCAATTTCCTCTGTCTCCTCCCTTCATTGTGGGAAAGAGTGCCAGACGTCTTTGACATAACAGGGCTGTATCCTCCTGGTTTCTGTCTCAGTCAGAGAACCAGTCCCGGCGATTGGCCTGCGGTGGGCCTCTCGCTCCAGGGGTCCTTCCCAAAGCCGTCTCCTCTGCATATCCTGTGCGTGCTCCTCAAAAACACCCCAAACAATACATTAAATAAACAATAGATGCACTGTTTTAAATTTTCCGATTGTAGCTATTTTTCTCCTCCTCCTCCTCTTCCTCCGTGGATCCTCCTGTCCTTCAGAAATGCCACTCCTGACTAATGTCCAGAGATTCGGCCTTCTCAACATCCGCCTCAGAAATAACACCTTCTGCTTCTGGGATCAGCTCGTGGGTGGATGACCTCTTTTCCTCCTGCGGGCGCTTCTATAAGGCATGCCGGGCCAGGAGCAGGGCCCAGGCCAGGGCAGGGAGCAGAGCCCAGACGCTGGCGCCCAGACAGGCCGAGCTGTCCTCCGGCTGGCCCTGGGGTCTGCTCAGGCCACCGTAACCACTGCTGGGCTCCAGGGCGGCCTGGAGGAACACAGGGACACAGAGGCAGACAGACGTGTAAAGGTTATGGCCGTGACTCAGACCTGCGTGCGTTGCTTCTGAGAAGAGAGAGAGAGAGAGAGAGAGAGAGAGAGAGAGAGAGAGAGAGAGAGAGAGAGAGAGAGAGAGAGAGAGAGAGAGAGAGAGAGAGAGAGAGAGAGAGAGAGAGAGAGAGAGAGAGAGAGAGATGAATGACTAGAGGGAGGAGATAGGAAGATATCAAGAGAGAGAAAGAGAGTGAGAGAAGAGGACATTTTTTTGATGCACCAAACGTTTTGATTTTATATTTGTGCTCTCTGCTTCTTAAATTAGTTGGGAACTTGGCAATGAAGGAAAGCTACTTGTAATTTTTTTTTTATCTTTTATTTTATTATTATTATACTTTTTTCTTCTTTTTTTTCTTCTAAAAATATTTATTTTAGGTTGTGTCTATAAGTCTATAAACTGTTTTTAAAGCCATCATTACTAACTTTATTTACAGGAAAAACGTATCAGCTAGACGTGCTACTTAAGCCAGCGGTGACTGGTTTTCTTTCAATACTCAATATTTCATATTATAGGTCATAAAGAATGACCCACAATAACAGCCGCAACACTACATCTTGCTACATACACGGGCAAACATGTTTTTTGCACTATGGACAAAGCACACTGTGAGAATAAAGAATATAACGTATGGTTCAGTGACAATCCACCCATTCTAGACATGACAGTCTGTGCCCCAGAGAGTTGCACTGTTATATCCACTCTACAATTATGCCTTATTATGTGCTTTCCCAGAAAAGTGTTGGCGTTTTGAATGCATTTAAAATTGTCTCTGATTCGTGTTACACGTGGTGAAACAATTTGCCTCAGAGTAACCACGCTGTTTTCTCGATTGAGCAGGGGGGCTGTTGATTGATACGGCTAGTGACGGTATGTGAATATGTCCGCATGCTGTCGCTGGCCGTGTCGATTGGTGGTTTTGCTGTTTGGTTGGGGGAGGGGTGGGGGCCGGGGGTCTTGGGATGTCTGTCCCCGGTTGTGTTTTTTGGAGGTGGGTTTCCCTAGAGTTTTGTTGGCCGTGGGTGGGGGAAGAGACCGTGTGCTGTGGGACATGTATCTGCTGTACACCTGTTATTCAAATAAAAAGAAGTAAAAAAAATTATAAAAAAAAAGAGTAACCGCGCTCTCCCTCAATTTGCAGAGGCACCGTTTTCAACCTGCGGCGGCACACACACACACACACACACACACACACACACACACACACACACACACACACACACACACACACACACACACACACACACACACACACACACACACACACACACACACACACACACACACACACACACACACACACACACACACACACACACACACACACACACACACACACACACACAGACAGACACACACACACACACAGAGACACACACACACACACCCACACACACGCACACACACACACACACACACACACACACACACACACACACACACATCACCACCCCCTCCCCTTACCTCATCTCCACAAATGTAGCCCTTGGAGAGGTTGCACTTGGGTCCATCTCCCTGAACACAGAAGAAAAATCCAGTGAGATATTATCTACCACCGCCGCATCTTCCAACAGAACAAGGCCAGACGCACTGACTGGGAAATTAATAATCAAATGAGAAAATCCTGTGTTGAATTATATTAACAAACCAGGGACGTTTTTGCACACATTTTCAATGAGAGCAAGGGTGGAGAGAGAGAGAGAGAGAGAGAGAATGGGAGACAAATAGGCAAAGATGCAGAGAGAGAAAGATTGAGAGAGAGGAGGGGAGGGGTAGAGGGAGATCATATTTATCATAACACGCTACCTGGGCTAGTGTTTTCACAACGTGAGTGTACAGAGAAAGGGTTAAATGACAATGGCCAAAAAAGCAGTGGGTTGCTTGACAATGCAGCAAACACATCCACGACTAAAAGCCAATTAATTAGCAGGAGCAGTGATGTGTGGCAGCAGCCTGTTGACATGGGTCCAGATCTCTGGCTGCAGCCAATATCCACACATACTCAACACGCGTGCGTACACGCACACACGCACACACACACACACACGCACACGCACACACACACACACGCACGCACGCACGCACGCACGCACGCACGCACGCACACACACACACACACACACACACACACACACACACACACACACACACACACACACACACACACACACACACACACACACACACACACGTCTGCATGTACAAATTGCGTGGCACATACACCCACGCACACACATTTGTTGTGCAGGTATCGACAACCTTTAACCTGTTAAGCCTGTAGGTCCCCTGCTTTTTTTTATCATAAATCGATCAATAGAGACCATATTAGATCTCCAATTATCATATCATGGGATATCATTGGAAAGCCACACTCATTGGCTACAACCCTGTCCAAACATTTTCGAGATCGCCAAATGATTGACGGAGCTAGAGCCCCCAGAGGTCGGGGTGGTAATGTGTACTTTGGCGCACGCCTCACATATCGGCATGTAACTCGAGAACTGCTGAACGGATTTTGTCACCTGAAAGGGAAATTGACAGGCAATAAATAGGGCTTTAATTCTATAATAATATTGTATTAAAAGAAATGCACACCCGAGCCGCTAGAGGTCGGCAAAGTGGCGCGTCGTGAATCGTCCTCATGAGGGGCCACATGTGGGCCCTTGGATTTTAAGATGTTAGTTTTTTGTTGTTGCCAAGAGTAAAGACCATAACCCTATCAAAAAAGCAGTCAAAGTGTATATTTTCATTTTTACCGATGTTTTGTAAGATTGACCGGAAATAAGAATTTATCGGAATAATGCTAATTATATCTTGTTTATCGTAAAACCAAGAGGAAATGACTAAATCCAGATTTAACCCTGCCATTGGAAAGAGGAGCCTTTTCCCTATCCATAGATGTATGATTTGGCCATAATAAGGTCAAGGTCAAGTTCAAGGTCAAATATGAATTTATAATTAAAATCGATCATCATTTATTACTGTATCTACAAATCCTTCTGTTTAATCATCTTCCCTTTATTCATTTGCTTAGATTTTTTGTACAGTTGATAAGGTGGTGAATGAGCTCAGTGAGCAAGCTCGGTTTGCGTACAATTGTAACATGGTGTTATTCACCGGCACAGATGCTATCCCAATGGTATCCCATTCCCACTTTATCCAGTCAGGAGAGAAAACTCTGAAAAAATTGTCTGACAAAAATAAGAAATACAAACTATAGTTTTAAGTAAATGCGTTTTTGAAACAAGTAAAATAATCTGCCAGCTAATTTGGCTTGGCAAGATTTCTTGAAATAAGTAAAAAATATCTAGGGTTCTCTCTCTCTCCTGATTGGATGAAATGGGAAGGGATACCAGAACATTTATTTTGTGTTTACTGCAGAGCGGAGGGACTGGGAGACCAATGTTACTGACCAAACACTATATGTATCAGTGTTGGCTGTTGGAATGTAGAGCTATTTATTATATTTAACGTAAGGTTATGAATATAACCAAGTTATGGTGCGCTCAGCACCAGTAGCACTGTACTTCACTTCGTGTACATACACTGAATAAAAGAATTCCACCATGTACCTTTACATCCCCATATTCGTCTGACCACACCCCGTTCCGCTTACCTTCATAAGCAGGTGTGTGGTCACCTACTCGCCTCCTTCCCAAACTTTCACCACAAGGCGAGATCAAGGGCAGCAGCGGCGTCCTGGTGCTGAGCGCACCATAACTCACAGAACTTGGTTATATTCATAACCTTACGTTCTGTTACGTTAAGGCTTCGCTCAGCACCAGTAGCACAACGGGGGCTGAGCGGGAGCCTTAGCCCGACAAATACACCCCGCTGAGGCCCCCCACAACCATCAGACCGGGGAGGACCGAGCCCCCCCGACCCTCCCTAATGGAGGACACCCTCCCTAGTGGAGGCTTACGGGAGGGCGACGGATCCGACCAGGCGAAGAGGAACTCAAGCAACTCAATGCACAGGGTGAGCAGACCGTGGCTTGACCCCACGACTACACAAATGCACAACCCGCATGCCACCAGGGAACGAACGGAACAACCTCGTTACTGCCCCCAAAATCACGGGGTCAAGAGCAACCCCAACCCCGTGGCAAGGCCGTAGCAGCGGAGCGCGAAGGAAGACCCAGTCCCACTGAAGGGAAAAAGGGGGCCTGGAGGTCAATGACGCCAGGCATCAAGACCCCACCAGGTGGTCACTTAGTGACACCGCCCCCCACATCGCCAGCGTATTTGGATAGGGCCCCTCCAAGAGCGGGCCCTTTCCCCCCAATAGCACACCGCCTGGCACACTGACTCTGAAACACAGGCAGTCAGCATGGCCGTAAGCACTCAAGTTAACCAACGGAAGCAGGCAGCGCACCGGGGAAACCAGGCAGCAGGCTGTAACCTGAGCCTGGAGCACTGCAGACGAGACAGGCGCCAAAGGAGTCAGCTGAAAAAAGCCCCCCCGGCGGAAGGGGCGCATGCTGGCGTTGTTGATCACCATGACAAAGCCTCCACCAAAAAAAACCCACCCAGAGGGGTTGAGACAGAGAAGGCTGACATGATTGGCAGACGTCATGAACGTGCAGGGGCACACTCAACCGGGTAACCCAGGAGTTGACTCTGCTCCAACACACCAGGGAATCAACCACCCCCTTGGTACCAATGCGGTGGTTGTTCCTATAACCCCTCAAGAAAAAGGGTTATCCCAGGTCTACGGTATCAACGAAACTTTACTTCGGACCGGGCCTGGCGGCTCGGGAAGCACACAGGGTTACCAGAGGAGGTCCAGAAGACCACCCCAACAGCCCTCTCTCCACCAAGCGTGAGAGAGGAGCGAAGAAAAGAGAACCAGCCCCTTAAGATAGTGCCAGGTACAAAAGAGTACCCAACAAGGGTCTCCATAACGCCTAACCTTGTGACACCCCAGGCCGACCCGGCATTTTTCCCCCCGAAGAACAGCAGATCTGCATCCCCGGCGGACAACGGGTTAACTGACCTGGACCAGCGTGACCAGAACCAGTCCCGTGCCCTAACCACGCCGATCAGCCTACTCCGTGAGAAGGGACAGCTATGCGTGTCGATCAAAAACATGAAAAGAGGGCACCACCCAGACGGGCCGGTGTGAACCGTGCTCAGTGGCCCACCCCAAAGGCGTGAGACCCCTCTACCTATGTTCAGATCTTATTCCGTTAACATCCCCCAGACATGAACGAGAACCCGTCGAGAACCAGTAACAGGTTCTCGGAAGAGGACAAACCCTCCATCCCAGTTGCTTTATAAAAACGCTGTTTTAACCACAAGCAACCAAGGCGTACTAGCTACCCGCATGATTCCCATCAGAAACACCCCGAGCTAGCACCATGCATGCGTCGGGACACAACCACATCAATGAACAGGCTAATGTAGACCCTTCATTGAATCCTCAAGGCGCCTGGGAGAAACGACAAGAGGGGTGTGGTGCTTCCTATACTCCACACTCTTTTATTAAAAAAGAAAAGAAGCACCGACTGTATGAACCTCATTTGACACAGCTGAGGATAAAACTGTTTAAATTTTTATATCCAGTCACCCCCACCACGCTCTATCCCGACACTTTGACAACAACAGACGGCCTAACTCGCAGAAGCCATCGTCAAATAGCAACGTGCGTAATGACGTGTGCTATGACGGGGGGAAACCCAATACTCAACACCTGTGTAATAGGAGCAGAGTTTAGGGAACCCTTCCCCCCCCCCCCTCCCAGCCAAGTCGCCTAACGACTTGGCCCTGACTGGACCAACAAGAGATGAATAAACCCCCTGACCTATCAGAAGAGGGAAGGAGGGGTTTATCCGGTACCCCCTCACAAGCCCTTCCCTTGCACACAGCAACAACTTTAGCACACGATACCTTTAATAGCAATGCTAATGAATAGCGCAAGCTAATACAATGCATGCTAACCACAGTCAACTGTGAACAGGGTTTACAACAAAACCAAGTCGCGTGTGTGTGTGAATCCTACACCCATGTTGAACATAGAAAAACACTGATAGAGAGAGCGAGAATGGCTGAGCCGTGGTACGTGTTCATACGAGCATTACTGCAACCAACACAACAGTGTTGTAGCTCAACATTACTCGTGCAAGCAACAGAACATACAAGAAACCTCTACCTTATGTGGAGACTCAGGCCGAGGCAGAAAAAACCCTTTTTCAACCGAGTGTAGGCTGCAGACCTTGCTTAAAGCTCTTAACATGAACGTAACCCTCCTATCAACCCATACTAGTGAAGATTCACACTTTGCAACCCCATCATATGTTTGGTGAATAAACACACAGTTTGTTAACAAAAAATACAGTCCCCCTTTAGAGAGGGACTCTTTATTTTTGAACAAAATCATAATATGTTAGGGCCGGGAAGGGAAAAACAGAGGGGACCACAGGGGAAAAAAGTCACTGTGTCTCGGGATTTGCCACCCCGTGGAGCCCTGAAGGGACGGTAAGCAATCGGCGGCTGGTCTCGACGGTCCCTACCGTCACATCCGGGCGTAGATGGGTCGGCTGTAGCGGCGGCGCTCTCTCTCCTCCTGGCCTTCTTCCTTGAAGGACCAGCAGTGGCGGTGGTGGTAGCAGCAGTCACGGCGGAAGACGCTCGACGTTGTGGCAGCCGTCTGACCCCACCGGCAACATCGGGAGGGGGAAAATGAGGTTGAAGCACAGAGCGCTCCTCCTGCATTTCTCTACAGGTCGAGGTCATCAACTGTAGGGCCTTCCCGAACAGTCCAGCGTCGGAGAGGGGTGCCGTCAGAAGTGGAAGCCTCTTCTTCTCTGGCACACGCACCTGCTCCAGCCAAAGGTGGCGCTGGTTCAGAGTCGCCAGGGCGCGCACTTTCCCAGCGACTATGGCCTGCAGCTGAGTCAGATGCAGGACAGCTCCTGCCGCCTGGGAGAGCTGGTCATGTTGTACATCACTCAGCTCCATGCCGCCCGTCAATATCCCAAACATGAATCTTGCCAGCTGTGCGATGTTAGACGCAGCAGCTAGAGATTGTGTTCCGGCGATAAATGACTGGTCGCTCCAGTAAGCCAACCGCCTAGCCGATTTCCCTTGAGGAACCGGCTTCCGTAACGGCTCCCACACCACCTCCGGACAGAGTAGCGCGGCCATCGGCCTATCAAGCCGTGGCACGCCCTCTCTCATACCGTCGACCAAACCCGCCACCCGCGTAACTTGTACGTAGGCGGGGGTGAGGCCTATGATGTGGGACACCACCTGGCACTGACGAACATAGGCCCCCATTGAGGGGAAGAATGGATAGACAACGTCCACCCCTCTCACCGGGCGACGCTGCCATAAATGACCTATGAGATCATCAGGGACAGGAACAGGCAGTGGCTGCGGCAGCGGCACGCCGCTTGCGACTGCCGCCACCGCCATGAGCTCGGGAAACAAAGCCCTGCAGACTTTCCTCCACCGAGCCCGCATCCCTCACATACAGCAGGCTGCTACTGGTCAAGGAGCCACACTCCGATGTGGCTGATAGCAGGGCATCCCGCCGACGAGTCAGAGGTTCCTCTCCAACGTCTTCAAACGAGGCGCCCCAAGGAGACATCTCACCCCCCTCCAGTGTTACCTGGATGGGCGGGATACCTGTCTCCACCGGGCCTTCAAATAAGAACCCGTCCGCCTCTACCATGTAATCCTCTGTTTCCATCGGGCATGTAGAGACCGACGCATCATCACTGGGCTCCAGCAACTCACCAAACCCTGGCCGTTCGCGTCTGCAAGCCACCATCTTGCGACGGGAGCGAGCCGACGCAAAAAGTTTGCGTCTCAAATCCCCTGGAACCAAAGGAACCGGCCGCCCAACAGCGGACGATTCCTCGGAAACAGAGGAACCAGAGCCAGAACCAGGCCATCGCATAGGCGACGGCACCGGTGCACCAGCTCCTTGGAGAGGCGAACTACCCATCGGACGCCTACCGGGCGTGGCTGTCAACCACGAGAGAGGCAACAGCCCAGGACGTACGGCGGAGGCGGAAATGGAGAATCGCTGGTGGAGAGTGGCCCTGCGAACACGACCCTCCGGAGTAGACATTATGGTTTTTCTATCGAATATATATGAGAGAAGAAAAAAATAAGCACAATGTAAACACGTCTCAACTTTCTTCAGCTAACAACCTCGTCAAGTGGGGATATACCGAGGCACTTCCTTGTGGTGAAAGTGAAGAAGGAGGCGAGTAGGTGACCACACACCTGCTTATGAAGGTAAGCGGAAGGGGGTGTGGTCAGACGAATATGGGGATGTAAAGGTACATGGTGGAATTTTTTTATTCAGTGTATGTACACGAAGTGAAGTACAGTGCTACTGGTGCTGAGCGAAGCCTTAACGTAACAGAACACATTTTAACAAAGAAATACCACCTGTAAGGTGAGACAGCACAGGTGTAAATGGTGATTTGGGCTGGATAGGCGATATTATCATATTTTCCCTCTACCATTACTGTAGTTTCATAAAACATATAAAGCGATCATCAAATGATATATGTTCACATTTTTTAACAAGCTGCATGCACCAAGCTACTGAAAAAAAACGTTTAAAGACCATTTTCTCAAAATTACAAATTAGCCTTACGCAAAACAGGTGATTTACAGAAGCCTTTCTTCGTATCTTTTGTCCTTTCCATTTTATGGCATAGCTATTGTACATGAACCACATGTTTTTCCCTGCACAGTATTTCGTAAATTATTCACAATAGAAACAACATTTTGAAAAAACCCACTGTAAATGAAACACTGTTGAGATATTCATCACTTTGAAACAGAAAAATGAACCCTGAATGAAATGATTTAATACACTGAGAAAAAAGTCTACATTTGCAAATTTTTTATTAAATATTAAATCATTTATTATTTGTTTATTTAGACGGGACTGCGCATATTAATGGTACTACAAATAAATGCAGTGTAAATACAACGGATTTAGCAAGGATGCTAGTTTTCATCCGCAGTCCCCACACAACAGTGGAGGTTTCTCTGAAATACAAATTCACTCATAATTCATAATTATTATTAATTTACATATACATATATATACATATATATATATATATTTTTTTTTTTTTTTTTTTTATTATTATTATTTTTTTTTTATTATAAATGTATTCCTCTGTAAAAAAAAATGCCAGTGAATTTTTTTTTCTTCAAAAATGGCCAAAATGTACAGCTCTGAGCAGGCCTGCACTGCAGTATTGCCTGCAGTAATTATTCGTGCAGAATATCTGCACAGGTTGACCCATTGTTAAATAAATAATAAATAATAGCCAATCAAAATAGGCTATTAATGTCATCTAAGCACGGTCTGTGCAGTTAAACTCTTGCCATTGAATGGAGGATTTAATGATTGGCAGCCTTGCAAATCCAATCAGAGTATGGCTCCTACGTCTGCAGCTCTGTAGCTACACAGTTGTTTCTCCCCTCGCGGGATTGATTGATTGAAAATTTTATTAACAGAGCACTGAGAGCAGCCACGTTCGAAACCTCTATATTAGTGTATCTAACATTTAGCACTTTAATAGCAACTTATTTTTCGCGGCGGGACATTTACTGAGGACCAGCACAACACACCTGTGGATATTATGATTTAACAAGTCTATCTGTCCAGGAGGATGACAACATTATTGCAGGTATAAGCAGGCAGCCTAGCAGTTTCTAGCTTGGATGATAATAACTACTAATGTTATCACGCTAGCTTGGATGCTAACTAACATAATTAAGCTTGTCATGGTTCATGGTGTTATAACGAGACAGCAAATGAATGAATGAATGAAAACTTTATTTGGGTGAATCGCTTGGGTGACTGTCTGAGTGACCACCTGTCGGGAGTCGGAGTCCCGAAAATGGAACGTGTGTCACGCATCAACAGAATAGTGGATTTCGACAGCATCCTCACGCAAATGAAGGATCGATTAGATCACAAAAGACTGCTGTTTGATGATATATATATATATATTTTTTTATCTCAGTTGTTGTAAAACGAAAGCCTGCAGTGCTTAGCCTGGACCAGCCGAAGTGTAGTAGTTCTAACTTCACTCGGGAGACAAAAGCCAAACATCAATTTGATGCAACAAGCTGGCTCGCGATGCTATATTGTTTACATTTCCCATGGGATTAATGCACGCGGCTCGAGTCGGACTCGTCACATGGAGAAGCTGCACTATTCAACGATAGATGAGATCGATCGAGATACAGTCTTTATGGGTAAGTGTCTTCTTGGCTTTAGAATGTCAGTTTGTGTAACGTTACTGTAACCGAATTGAAACCGCATCATAACTCCTACATCGACCATGTCACTTTTCAAAAGGCATGAATGAATGAAAACTTTATTTAACAGATTGCAGAATGGGTACAATATACAGTACGGCTCAATACACATAATTATTAAGGAGATGCAGACCAGATAAAGACTTTCGTCTTGTTTACATCAGGGTCCCCCATTTTCAATTCATAGTGAAATGTATCTTGTGTTATTAGGAGCCCTGCTAAAGTTGGTAGCTAACGTTATATTGATAATGTTTCAATATTATCAGGTTGATATTATTAGGTTGATAATGGTGTCAGTGTTTCAGATAGCAAGGTGGAGATCTTTGTTAACTAGTAGAGCTTTGGTTGAGAGAGATTACAGTGCTGTCTCTTAAAACTCATAAACAAGTATTGAGCAAGACGAGTTAGTCTGTTGTGTTGTGCGTATTGTATGGGAGGGATAATGATGACTGTGTGTAACTAGGAGGGATATGAGGACTGTGTGTATGTGGCACTGAATTGATGTAAACAAGACGAAAGTCTTTCTCTGGTCTGCATCCCCTTAACAATTGTGTGTATTGAGCCGTACTGTATTGTACCCATTCTGCAATCTCTTAAATAAAGTTTTCATTCATTCATTCATTCATTCATTCATTCATTCATTCATTCATTCATTCTTTCATTCATTCATTCATTCATTCATTCATTCATTCATTCATTCATTCATTCATTCATTCATTCATTCATTCATTCATTCATTCATTCATTCATTCATTCATGTGTAGAAAGAAGAACTATAACATTCTCATTATCAAAGACCACAGTCTTAAACACACGCACACACAAAAGATACATGGACTATTGTTATTGGACACAAGCCACACACATGGACCCTGCACTGCACCATAATACACCTGTGATTATAGTATGCTTGTTATTACACACACACACATACACACACACACACACACACACACACACACACACACACACACACACACACACACACACACACACACACACACACACACACACACACACACACACACACACACTCTCTCTCTCTCTCTCTCATTCAGTTCTGTTGTGTTAATATAAACCCGCCGTGGTCTCTCTCTGTCTCTCTCTCTCATTCATTCATTCATTCATTCATTCATTCATTCATTCATTCATTCATTCATTGTCCTTGTGTTACATAAAACCCATATGTGGCCTCGTGCAGAGGAAGGTGGTAAATACATGTTAGATATTCCAATGTACAGTTTTGCATACCATTGACTCAGAATGGTCTGTGTTATTGAAATCGTCACAGCAGTATAGTTTGTTTATACTTCAGTATGACAAGTATGATATTTAAACATGGTCCCCAAAATGAATGGAAGCGAATGAGGAGCCTGACACCTGGGAGGAATGGGGGTGTTGCAGCGTTGGGGATGTTTAAAAAATATAATTTAATATATAATATAATATAATAATTTGTGCTTCACCTAAAAATTTGGTCAGCAGCCTCCACTGCCACACAAAACATAAAAACTAAACAGGCAGGCAGTGAAGCATATCATGCTATGAGACAAAGCATAAAAACTAGGGCTGTCAGTTTATCGCGTTAATTAGAATTAATTACGCAGCAAATTATCACGTTATAAAAATTAACTCAAAATTAATAACAATTTTTTTTCTTTTTTTTCAAATATTTTTAAATTTCATAATATTTCATTCTATAATAACGTAGAATACACATTTACAGACTTGCATGTTCTTGGTATCTGATTCTAGGGACATCTATGGATCTCAGGGAATGTATTCCCAGTGTCAGAAATACTGTGTCTGTTACTAGGCTTGAGTAAATTGTAATGAACCAAATGAGAATATCAATAATCTTTTTTTTATATTTGACTGTGAATAACACCATGCTAACATTGACCAGACCTGAAAAGTCTAAGCAAATGAATAAATTGAAGATTATTAAACAGAAGGTTTTGTAGATACAGTACTGAATTCTGCCATCCGGACACATGCCATTTGAAATATGATTATAGAATATAGAATATCAGGCCTGAAATGGTTATGCGATTAAAATGCAATTAATTAGATTAATTAATTACAAATCCTGTAATTAATTAGATACATTTTTTAATCGCCTGACAGCACTAAACAAAAAACAAAAAAACAAAGTACAAGGTATAAAGTTGTAGGATGTTGTCAGAGTGCACTACTATACTATTTGACTATACATGGTCACAGGTTTGGTTGTCATTGTCAAGTAACTTTTTTTTTATTTATTGAACTTAAAAGATGGAAATTATGTACAATCTCGTATGGTCAATGGTAGATCATTCCAGATTAAACAGCCCTGGACTGAGAGGGTGTTTTTACCAAAGGTGGTTTGCCGGCCGGGCACTTCGCAATCCTCTCTAGTGGTTGCCCTAGTGCGGATTCCTCTATCGGGCTTCCTTTCTATGAATTCCCTCAGAGTGTGAAGCAGTACTCAATGTGTGATAGAATCATGCAGTGAAGATAGGATCTAGCAGCACTGACTGTCTAATAGAAAGGGTCTAATATGTTTGAAGTTTTGAAGGTTGAATTTGATTGCGTTTGTAACTTTCTTCACATGTTTTTTGAAGGTTAAGGATGAGTCTAGCATGACCCCGAGGTACTTGAACTCTGACACAAGTTCAAGTTCCTCCCCGCCCAGAAACACATTTGAGGACTCTAACACAACTGATATTTTTGAAAAAGCCATGCAGACTGTCTTTTTTGCATTCAAAAGCAGACAATAGTCTGAGCCAGTCCTGAACACTGGTCAAGACAGAAGTTAAGTCCGTTGATACCTCTGCATAGCTTTTGCCATGGGTAAATATAACAGCATCATCTGCATACATCTGGACATGTACACTGTTACACACATCAGGTAGATCATTTATAAACAGTGAGAACAGAATTGGTCCTAGTATTGATCCCTGGGGGACACCAACTGAGAAAGTGTGGTAAGGAGACTTGATACCATTAACACAGTTCCCTGTTGGATAAATATGAGCTAAACCACTGGATAGCCTCTGGGGGGAAATTAAAATGTGATAATTTGGATAGGAGGACCTGGTGACTGACGGAGTCAAAGGCTTTTTTGAAGTCCAGGAACAATTTGAGTATGAGTAAAATAAAAGTCACAATACAAAAGTAAATTTTTTTGCCATATTCAACGTGTACAGTTCCATTCTAAGATTAAAGGATTTACCTGTGGTACTCCCCTTAACTTAACTATTGATTGGCGCTTTTGTCAAAACTGGCACAGATGAATAATCCTGCATTTGGTACTTTTTTGTCCGTAATCAATTACATTGAGCTGAAAATCAACACATGGCAGGCAAATTTTTTCATACAATTGGACCGTTTGGATTACATGCGCAAACCGCCAAACGCTCAAATTAAGTGTGTCCTTTACAGTAGCTCTATTTCATCTAAGAATCTGTTAACGGAGGGCATTGGAATTCAAATCATCATTGCGCTGTATTATAAGATGAAAAACCCAATTTCTATCTGTGAGACTCGTACAGTACCACTACCTACACTGGGAATACCGATGAGACATCGTGAGTTTGTAATTTCCTCAGTCAAACTCGGCAGAAGCACGACGGTATACGGATCTCTCCATACAGTACATATACAAACAGTGGGAGTTATAATAGCGAGCGCTCTGATTTGCAATACTCAAAGGACGCTGCCTTGCACATGGCATGCTTACTGACTAAGCAGAGGATAAAGTCTTCAACATTTGGCAATGACATTTGGAATAGACATGTAATTAAGATGTGTTTGTACTTCTATCGGAGTGCTGTGATATGGAAAGGCTTAGGCACAGCTCGCCTGTTCTTATGTGTCTCCCTGGGTAATTGTATCCACACAGTACAGTACATGCATACTGAACATATCGTACTATCCATCAAACGAATCCTCCATCCATCCATCCAACCTGAACCTGTGTGTGTGTGTGTGTGTGTGTGTGTGTGTGTGTGTGTGTGTGTGTGTGTGTGTGTGTGTGTGTGTGTGTGTGTGTGTGTGTGTGTGTGTGTGTGTGTGTGTGTGCGTGTGTGCGTGTGTGTGTGTGTGTGTGTGTGGGGGGGGCATAATATCTGTGTGTGGGGTGTGGTGTCTGCGGTCCTCGCAGGCCATGATTCGATTTACAGCTTTGGCCAACCACAGTTGCCAAGAAAACTCACATCACCAACACAACAACAACAACAACAACAACAACAACAACAACAACAACAACAACTACAACAACAACAACAAGCCTCCCCAGTCTATCTGCCATGGAAGTTTGACAAGTTTTAATTGCTGAGCATAGTTGCCTGAGAGCGAAGGGCCGCCCAAACTGTCCCCACTGGCTCCCTCTCTAATTATAAACTTCCTGCTTGAGTAATCGCACGTCTTATTGCTTCCTAATTACCATTTTTACAATAAATTAAGCACCGCATCGCAGCCAGACAGGCACAGAGTGGTGCATCAATACTGACATACACACAGAACCTTTGGAGAAAGCAATTCCACTATCCGCACCCCCCCCCTCCCCCACAGCACTCTCTTTCTTTATAACACCCCCGATCCCGCCTCTCTGACCCCCTCTCCCTCCCCAAAATACACACTGTTATTGTTATCTGTAATGCTTGTTCATTTATTCTTCCCTTTGCAGCATTTTTAAGCTTTTGACTTGCTAGCTTCTCCACAATGAGTGGAGAAACGTGTTTTTGTGTGTGTCTGTGTGTGTCTGTGTGTGTCTGTGTGTGCGTGTTTGTCTGTCTGTGTGTGTGTAAGACAATAGCAGCGGGTTGTAAAGGTGACCATTTAATGGCTCTGAAAGCCCCTCGAATTACCGAGAACAGGAGGTCTTAATGGGAGTCATTCAATTGGCATCAGACATGGACATTTGCATTCATAAACATCACACGCTACACGGCCTAAATGCATCCCTGGAATAGTCATTAAAATAGGTATTGGCTAACAATAATAGAATCAACAACAGCAGCAGAAGCAGACTTCTTATACAAAGTACAGCTTTCTGCTACAGCGTCTGATTCAGTCAAGCCTGGTAACTGGGTCTGTCACAGAGGAGAAAAACATAATTTAGTCTTAGACTGGAAGGGTGCACGGCATGTTAACAACATACCTGTGAAACAGAGTGATATTTCATATTGGGAACTAATCAAATTCATCAGCTGGTACAGAACACAACAACCTGCATTTGGAGTGCTATTTTTGTACCCGGTTCAGTGATGTTACATTTGTTGAAGATATAATAGAGATGGAGAGGCAGAGAGAGAGAGAGAGAGAGAGAGAGAGAGAGAGAGAGAGAGAGAGAGAGAGAGAGAGAGAGAGAGAGAGAGAGAGAGAGAGAGAGAGAGAGAGAGAGAGAGAGAGAGAGAGACAGACAGAGGGAGGAACAGAGAGAGAGAGAGAGAGAGAGAGAGAGAGAGAGAGAGAGAGAGAGAGAGAGAGAGAGAGAGAGAGAGAGAGAGAGAGAGAGAGAGATAGAGAGAGACAGACAGACAGACAAACAGACAGACAGACAGACAGACAGACAGACAGACAGACAGACAGACAGACAGACAGACAGACAGACAGACAGACAGACAGACAGACATACAGGGAGACATACAGGGAGAGAGGAACAGGGAGAGAGGAACAGATAGATGGAGAAGCAGAGGGAGAGTCTTGGGAGACTGGATGGAATATACCACCACTAATGTAGACAATATGGTTCTGCAATTTTCATAATTCACTAAAATATGCAGAAATGTGCATGAAAAATGTTAATAATAACCCCCCTGTTTCTGTTCCAGACGCTGAACTTAGCCATAGCAGAGTTGACGGAACTCAGCCGAGAACAGGCCCTGGGCCAGTATTTTAGAACCCCTAATCCAGATTAAAATGGCAGACCCCCCCCCTGCTCTTTCATTGAGTCATAAATATAATGTTTCAACCAAATGTCATCATCTTGGGTGTAGCGTATGTGGTCTTATCATAAAGAGTCTGTTTCAATTTGCAAGCGTATAGCGATGTGAATGTGAATAGGCATGTCTGTGATTTGGGCTGGATAGGCGATATTATCATATTTTCCCTCTACCATTACTGTAGTTTCATAAAACATATAAAGCGATCGTCAAATTATATATGTTCACATTTTTGCCTTGGGATCACACTCTTGGAAATCTTTGTCTATTTCTTACAGCCGGAGTTGCACGAGTGCAATATACTGAATATTGTTATATGAAAACAACATTTCTGGTTTTGATGCTTCGTAGAACAAAAACATTTAATTTCTTTTTTTAATGTAAGGAAACATCCGCGCTAAAGTATGATATATAAATGAATAAACACAGCAGTGTGTCCTATTTAATGCCTCTGTATAGGGAGGTGTAGTGGTTACTCATTACTCTTACTGAAGTCATTGCTGTTTCCCGCGTGGTCCACCCCTCTTGAAATTGCAATGTATTTCCAATGGACACATTTCTAAATCGTCTCGTTTAAAACAAATAAAGCATGAACATTGGCATGGTGTACCTTTGGTAAATGGTAAATGGCTGCTTTTTTATATAGCTCTTTTATCCAAAGCGCTTTACAATTTGTTACTCACATTTTTACCCATTCACTCACACATTCACTCACACATTCACACACCGACGGCGGAGGCAACCATGCAAGGTGCCAACCTGCTCATCTGGATCAATTAGGGGTTAAGTGTCTTGCTCAAGGACACATCGACAGATGCCAGACGACTGCTCTACCTCCCGAGCCACCTTTCTGTGTATTCATCCACACTCTATAGCTCAACATGAAAAAATTCGCAATTAATCGTAAAGGTAGAAAAATAACAACGTTTTTGTTTTCATTCACTGAGGAACTACACTTCACTCTGTCAATGTCCATGACGTGTATTATGTGACAGCACTGAACGACAGGCTACTGGTAAGTGTAGTTCTTTTTTTAACGACTTAAAAACCTTATAACTAACTTTATTTCAACCAAAAATGCTTAAACAATAATGTTAGTGATAGAAGGGAACTCATTTTGTGCAAAAATGGAAAGCTTGCCAATGTCCATGAGGCAGAATTATTACAATAGCCGATAATACATTTTCCCAATGATAAATCCCTATACGGGTGGACCGCGCGGGAAAACTAAAGTGACGGTCAGACTACACCTCCCTATAAACACCTGCTCACTGCTTCCAAGACAAACCAACAAACAGAGACTCGTGACAGAGGTACATGTACATATACAGTGTTCCATGCAGAAATGGGACTTCTGGTAAAGGTGAACACAGCGCGACACCAAACGCGGTGATCCGTTACCTTGGCCGGTGCCTCGTCACCCGGCTGGATGTCGTTGGGGCTGTAGGGAGGCTCCGAGGTGCTCACCGACCCATCCAGCCCAGCCTTCACCGTCGCAGAGGGGCCCGGGACGGCCTCATCTCTGCGCTGCACGTTGTCCGCCCCGTAACCAAAGGCCTGAATGGCATTTCCTGCAGGGACAGAGATATAGAGTCATTTGTTTTTGAGTCCTGTCCCAGCAAGGAGCCAGCTAGCAGGCAGACCGCTCTAAGTCAGCTTCTTGGTACTCTGCCCAATCTGGGGCGACATGGGGAGCAGGGGAGAGAGCCAGACGCTTTCTGCTTCGTCAGTCGGAAGCAATGTTCCACTGAGCTTAAATCAACAACAGCAATCTTAATCATTTGTTGTTGTGTGATATGGAACTCAGGTGGCCTCTTAAGTTGGAAAGCCGATAAGTCATTATATCCTAGTGATATCTATTGATGCCTTTTTTTATTTTTTTATTATATATCTTTTCCCCCCTCCATTTTCCTCCGATTTTCTCCCATCCCAATGTTAGTCGTATGCCAATTCCCAATCCCCTTCCTGGTCGCTGCGCACTTACCCCCCACAGTCAGATCATCTGGGAGAGTGGAGGCTACCACGTGCTTCCTCCGACACACGTCCAGCCAATCAACCGCTTCTTTTCACCTGGCAGCGCGGATCCTCCCTGAGAGGGCGTAGCGTGTGGAAGGATCACACTATCCCACTCAGGTCCTATCCGCGCTTAGCAGGCGCCCCGACCGAACTGTAGGAGTTGCTGTTTACAGCGACCCGGACCCACCCCGCCAGCTTCTCCCACCCTCTAATACAGCCAATTGTATTAGTGTGAACCGGAGCTGTGAGCTGGATTCAAACAGGCGAATCCAGCTCACAGCTCCGGGGTTGGTGACGAACGCAATCTCCGCTACGCCACCTAACCGCCCCCTATTGATGTCTTTCTATTACAATCACTGATGTTACATTTTATATTTAATTGTTCAGGCTTTGTTTAGGCTGTTTTGTATGTCAGAGAAATAGGAGTACAATGATACTATCTTGTCTAGCACAGTCTCTGGAGCGTAACAGTAAGAAGCATTTTGTATGAAAGTATTCTGTACTTCTGTATGACAACTATTAAAGAACTTGAACTTGAACTTGAATAGTCACGCGTTGTCCCTTTTATTTCTGAGTCCTGTGAGAACACAACCGTGGTTGTCCTTGACTCTAAAGTACGCCTTACAAAAAGAATGCTTTTATTTCACAGTGGCCAATTTTGGTCAATTTGGTCAAAAGAATAGTGGCACAATGTCCGCTCTCCAGTTGACGAGTCTATTTGTTTGCCAGTACGCATCTGGCAGCGGCACACAGAGATGGATCTTTTAAAAGCAAATAAATCAGCCCATACAGAGAACACACAACACAACACTTAAGAGGGGGTTAATGTATTTGTGTGTGTGTGTGTGTGCATGCATGCAAATGTTTTGCCATTGTAGTATAATTTGGCTGTTAAATTATACATATTAACTCCCAATTTGGAATTCAGGAGGAAGCCATTTAGAGAAAATCCTCTAGTGACCTTAACTAGGAAAACATTAAAGGGGACCAGTTGTTTGTGGCCATGCAAGGCAGCTGTGTCTACAAAGACAACGGGAAGGTAATGATACAAGTTTGGTGACCTAAGCAACTAAATGTAGAACAGTAGGCTATTTGAATTTCTTGATTAAAAGTTCACACGCCGAGGAGCCTCAAAGATTTTGCCAACAAAGAGACCAGTTGGTCAGGTCAGTGAGGAGTTTCAGGCCAGGATGTGAAATTAAGATATATGGTGGCTGAGAACCAAAATGGTCCCAGCTGTGTCAACAAGACCAAGTGAAATATAACTTAAGGTTTGAGTAAAGAAAGTCTTCAAGAAATAACGTCAAAAACAGTACATCTTCAAATGATGTGTTAAAAGTAAATCTGGTGGAGAAACTGTTTATACTAAAGAAGACCAAGTGTTATTATTAACACTTTGAATGCCAGCCACGACATAACACGTGTTAGCAGCCCGCCCCCTGAATGCCCACCACGATAATTAGCGTGATTTTTGTTTTATTAGCGATCTGAATTCATATTTCATCAACCGAGTCTACCGTTGGGAAACCAGCCCCACCAGGAGCTCAGATGTGAAAAAAGCGCTCCCTATCGTCTCCCAGATGGTAATGCACCCTTTTTGAATGGACTCAATGAAAATGGATGAGAAAAAAAAATTCCGGAATCCACATTTTACTTCTCACGCATGTAACCGGAGATGATCCCAGTCATTGTGGAGCCTCCGAACAGCGTGTAATATGTGTTTTACAGTATACGCGTTGGATCAATAAAAGGATTGATTTTTGGAATGGAAATCAGGAATTGGAATAATCTTTTTGGATACCATCTGATCTCAGGTAAGGAATCTATTTTACCAGTCTTAGGATAATCAGACCTGTTTTCACAGAGATATAAGCTTTTCCCCTATGTGTCATATGGCTGTTTGGCTGTGCGAGCGATCAGGAAATATATCAGATCAGATATCAGATTGCGGCCCCAGCGTGCATACGTACACATATACTATCGATAATCTAGCGTTTATTTGAAAACGATTCATAAATAGGCCGAAAAATGAGAAAGTTTTTTGTGTATTCTAGAACATTCCGTTTATTATGGAATCTTTTTATTTTCCTTGAAAACGAGGGCTTTTCAAGATGCTATAAAACGGAAATGAACCTATAAAAAAACAATCCGCTTCGACAATGTTGACTGGAAAATTAGTCATTGATAAGCGACGGGCAGATTAGACACATAATTTAAAACATAGATTAGGCGATATTAACGCTAACATTGAAGTGGATGGTGGGCATTCAAGCACTAAATCGTGCGCCCCCTGCTGGGCACTGAAAGTGTTAAGAATGCATATTCTATGATGAAAATATGTTTTTAAATGTATTTTTACAGGGACATGATTCACCCCCAAAGACGCAAACAATGATTCGGCCAAAGACGGTGTTAACATTCAAATCACATATATACGTGATAAACAGCTATATCAACACAGTGTTGTGTGAGCAGGTAGGCTGCTCTTGAAAATCACTTAAAATATAATCATGAAATAAAACTTCTGGTTGAATCAAGCCTTTTAAAAAAGTAACTTAAAGCATTACATCTTCAAAGTATTATGTGGGAAAAAGTATATATAAATCTTTTAAGAATAACTTATTCTGTAACTAAGAGTCAAGAATCAGAAAATGCAGTGAGTAACTGGGAACGGAGACCAAAGCATTTGCATACAAGCAGGCTCACAGCTGTTTCTCTCAGATGTGTGAAAAGCTCAAACTTCTGCTGGGGCCCAAAGATAGACAGGAGGAGGAGGGAGATAATGTTTAGTAATTAGGACTTGGGGTCCTCACGGGGTGGGGACCTTGGTTGTCGATACTGGAGATGATGGGTGCTCAGGCAATCTCGCCTTATGGTACATATATATAGGTATTATTAATTTATATATTTAATTTATACATGACTATTTTACTTTTCATTACTCTGATTTAACTGATGGTCTTGTCATTGTCGTTATTATTATTACTGTTATTGTCCCGTGATGTCTTGTTTATTAGTATTGTTACTGTATTGTGTTGTCTTGTTTCATGTTGAAAAGGGAAAATAAAGAAATTGTGAAAATTTTATTTTTTTATTTTTCTATATTCAATTTAAACCA
The DNA here is from genome assembly GCF_963971535.1 of Notolepis coatsorum. Taxonomy (NCBI): domain Eukaryota; kingdom Metazoa; phylum Chordata; class Actinopteri; order Aulopiformes; family Paralepididae; genus Notolepis; species Notolepis coatsorum. The sequence goes on from NC_140174.1 coordinate 103,112,290, forward strand.
GATTAAACTACAATTATCACAGAAATGATGTGTTTAACCAGGGAAACATTTTGATAGTAAACTTGGAGTGGTTTATAGCCAAATGTACAGGATTAAGGGAGGTCAAGTGCAAAACTATTGTGTAAAATAATTAAGTTTGAGTATCAATTGTAACTGGTTGAATTAGTATCATTTAAGATAATTACTTAGAAAAGCTCTGTTTTAAAGAAATCTAGGTAAATAAGTTTAATGAATAAGTCAAATAAGGTAATATAGATCTTGATACTCTGAATTGGAAATAACTCATGTGAATGTCAGCTTGGTGGTTTACTCTGGGACAAAAGAAGTAATGTGTTATGTTGAAATGTGTGTCCTTGAGAGAAGTACCTTAATATTCATATATCATGTGTAGTAAATGTAATAGTAACAATGATTTAGTCTTAAAATGAGTTGGAAAGAAATACTGTCTTCAGCAGGGCAGTTGGCGATAAGCCACACCTACATTTTCAAACTGAAAACTAACTCTTTGTGGATTGGAGGAAAACCTGTTATGATGTCACTAGCTGTGATGTCATCAGCTGGACCCAGGCCTGCTATAAATACAGGGCCATCAAGACACTAGGGAAGAGATCAGAGATGAAAGAGAAGATGATGAAGACGAAGAAGAATACGTAGAACGGACTGCCCCATCGATGAAGAATGAGTTATATCCACGTTGCCAAAAACGGGATACGATCAGCGGACATTTTTGTTAGATTAGTTTGGAGAACGCCGATTCAGACCTTGAATTGTTGTATACATCCAGTGTTTTTGAGTGACAGCAAGTGTTTTTAAGAAGCAGCCATTGTGTGCTTTTGTTAATAAACTTGCAAGAAACATCAGGAGCGCCTGTCTGGACATCCCATTCTTAACAAGAGTATACTTCTGGTTTGACAACAACGCGGGTACCTAGTATCTTTATCCGATACTACACCATCTACCCTGGAGTTAGACAAGCAGATACATAGCCTTTTCTTCTCTGTGCATGCATTGGGCTTAGGGAACAGCTTAGCGTCATACACTGGAAGTAGGTGTGCCAGTGTAGCCTAGTTCCCAACAGTCATGAAATACATTCCAAATACAACTCCAAAACGTTTCTGTAAACATGTTGTGACCTGTGTATTTACTACGTGGAGAGATATATATATTTTTTTTTTACATTTTCGTTTTCTAAGCAGATATATACCCAGATTTTTTTTGCCAAACCACTGCTGCCTGGGTGCAGTGATTTCATCACCTCAAAAGTATATATCTGCTTAGAAGACAAACATTTCTAATTCTGTATTTCGCGACTGTTGGGAACTAGGCTACACTGGCACACCTACTTCCAGTAAATTACGTTAAGCTAGGCTAATGGTGTGGCTATTCCCTAAGCTTAATGCATGCACAGAGAAGAAAAGGATATGTATCTGCATGTCTAACTCCAGGGTAGATGGCAAATAAGCTAATTTCCCCAAAAGTTGGCGTGTTCCTTTAACAAGACTGAAGCAAACATTTATTTATCACTATAAAGCAGGAATCCAATGGGAATTACACATTTCGAACTAAACATTTTATATGTGTTGTCATTTAGCTTAAATACCTGTCCGAAAGCCTGCTGCTAGCATCTAAATGTGGACCAAACAGCGAAGGGGACAACAGTGATATTTGGTGAAAAGGATGCTATTATTCAAACAAAACATTTACAAATGTGTTGTCTACTAGGCTAACACAAGTAACCATGAACTATGATATAATGCAAAATATGCACTGATCACATTGATTAATCACCATTTATCCTAATTTACAATCCACATAAATGTACCCTAAATGTACATGTTATACCCTTTAAGCCCAGAGGGGGGAAAATAAATTTGACCAAATATTTTAACAAAGTTACAACTGTGAAACGTTGTTTAAATGTTTTGTTCTGGTCTGATATGTGTGTTGGAGTTGAGAGGTGATAGTGAAGGGGCTGGTAGTGCTGACCACACCTTAGGCTCTGCCATGTGAGGTCTGGAGAAATACACAGTATAAGTTACTATAATAGCTTGCATTATACACTGTTTGACTACATTACATATTATACATTTAAGGTGAAATGGATATGAAATGCAAGAAAGGTCTATACTGTTGTTGTAAGGCATTTTTGGGGTTAGGGTTGATATACTACACCATTTATACTTGCTATACTTATTTTATACTTATCTATTTTTGCCTAGCACAGTCTCTGGAGCGTAACAGAAAGAAGCATTTTGTATAAAAGTATTCTGTACTTCTGTATGACAACTAATAAAGAAATTTGAAACTTGAAAACTTGAACATTTGGACAAACTGCTAACTTTAAAAAGCCATATTTTGAAAGACCTGAAAACAACAGCAAACGTTAGCATCAATCTGTGTTTTGATTTTTTATGTAAAATAAAAATTTACAATATGTATCAGTAACTATCTATTTGTACAGTATGTGTGTGTGTGTGTGTGCATGTGTGTGCACACGTGCATGTGTCTGTGTATGCATGTTTGTGATAAATTAGTCTTCAATCAGCTTTCCTGCTAGATAGGGTGCACGTGACTAGAGGGACTGAATACCTTTCCACTGCTAGATAGGGTGCACTAGAGTGACTGAATACCTTTACACTGCTACTATAGATAGGGTGCACTAGAGGGACTGAATACCTTTACACTGCTAGATAGGGTGCACTAGAGGGACTGAATACCTTTACACTGCTAGATAGGGTGAACTAGAGGGACTGAATAGCTTTCCACTGCTAGATAGGGTGCACTAGAGGGACTGAATACCTTTACACTGCTAGATAGGGTGCACTAGAGGGACTGAATACCTTTACACTGCTAGATAGGGTGCACTAGAGGGACCGAATACCTTTACACTGCTCATCCATTTAAAACGCTGGGTTTGTTTCTCGTTGTTCAGCCAGAGAGAAGGCAAGGCATGCAATTGCTTGGCAACAGCCTCCATTATAAGGTCAGTGCACAGAGATGACTTTGAATAGATTTATATGACTGATCAGATTCCCAGTGTTCCAAAACAAAAGAGAAATGGCATTTCTCCTTCCACACACAGACGGACAAATGGGAGATATGGAGGCTACACATGCATAATTGTATGGACACACACACACACACACACTCTTCTAGCACTTACACACGCACTCACACAATGCAACACCCATAAATGCACACCTGCCTCATTCTGTTGCTTTGGGTAATAGACGTAGGATGAATAACAAAGGCACAGAGAGCACAAAGCCTATCGTCAAAGCCAAACAATGTTCATTTTAGCAATGATGACCTTATGAAGTAGTATGCTGCTGAGACATGTGATTTTATCCGTCTGCTAAGGACTGGGCTAGAGCTAGTTATACTACCCCCAGAGACCCCCCCACCACAGACGTGATAAGATGAGGAATACAGTCATAAATCAACATTGTTGGCTGCAGGGCCTCCACAGAGGCTGCTTTACTGCACCCAAATGTTCCACTGAGTGATTAAGCTTGTTGCCGACAGCAATTCCATTTTCTTAATGACTCTGGATGAGTTCTCCCCCTAACCCCTGGGCATAGCCTACACTGCCCCTACCTGTAGGGACAGACTGGAAGGGAGACAGGGAGGGGAGGGTGATGGAGAGAGAGAGGGAGATGGAAAGAGAGCAAGAGAGAGAGATGGGAGGGAGAGCAAGAGAGAGATATGAGAGGGAGGTAGAGAGAGACTCAAGGTTAATATTATTTGTTGTTATTGTTGTTGTTGTTTTTGGGGGGGGGGGGTCCTCACCAACCATGAGTCAAATCATTCCATCTGTTTGATCATATTGCTTTTACCTGCAGGGGTGACTAACGGGAAGAGAGTGTGGACAAAATATGATTTGGCGATAGTGGTGATAGTAGTGGTGGTGATAGTGGTGATAGTGGTGGTGGTGGTCGTAGTGGTGATAGTGGTGGTGATAGTGGTGGTGGTGGTGATAGTAGTGATAGTGGTGGTGGTGGTAGTGGTGATAGTGGTGGAGGTGGTGATAGTGGTGGTGGTGGTGGTAGTGGTGATAGTGGTGGTGGTAGTGGTGATAGTGGTGGTGGTGGTGATAGTGGTGGTGGTGGTCGTAGTGGTGATAGTGGTGGTGGTGATAGTGGTGGTGGTGGTGATAGTGGTGATAGTGGTGGTGGTGGTGATAGTAGTGATAGTGGTGGTGGTGGAGGTAGTGGTGATAGTGGTGGAGGTGGTGATAGTGGTGGTGGTGGTGGTAGTGGTGATAGTGGTGGTGGTAGTGGTGATAGTGGTGGTGGTAGTGGTGGTGATAGTGGTGGTGGTGATAGTGGTGGTGATAGTGGTGGTGTTAGTGGTGGTGATAGTGATGGTGGTGATAGTGGTGATAGTGGTGGTGATGGTGGTGATAGTGGTGGTGGTAGTGGTGATGGTGGTGATGGTGGTGATAGTGGTGATAGTGGTGGTGGTGGTGATGGTGGTGGTGGTGATGATGGTGGTGATAGTGGTGGTGGTGGTGATGGTGGTGATAGTGGTGGTGGTGGTGGTAGTGGTGGTGATAGTGGTGATAGTGGTGGTGGTGGTGGTGGTAGTGGTGATAGTGGTGGTGGTGGTAGTGGTGATAGTGGTGGTGGTGGTGGTGATAGTGGTGATAGTGGTGGTGGTGGTAGTGGTGATAGTGGTGGTGGTGGTAGTGGTGGTAGTGGTGGTGGTGATGGTGGTGATAGTGGTGGTGGTGGTGGTAGTGGTGGTGGTGATAGTGGCGGTAGTGGTGGTGATAGTGGTGATAGTGGCGGTAGTGGTGGTGGTGTTAGTGGTGGTGATAGTGGTGATAGTGATGGTGGTAGTGGTGGTGATAGTGGTGATGGTGGTGGTGGTGATAGTGGTGGTTGTGGTGAGAGTGGTGGTGGTGATAGTGGTGATGGTGGTGATAGTGGTGATAGTGGTGGTGGTGGTGATAGTGGTGGTGGTGGTAGTGGTGATGGTGGTGGTGATAGTGGTGGTGGTGGTAGTGGTGATGGTGGCGATAGTGGTGGTGGTGGTAGTGGTGATGGTGGTGATAGTGGTGGTGGTGGTAGTGGTGATGGTGGTGATAGTGGTGGTGGTGGTGATAGTGGTGGTGGTGATAGTGATGGTGGTGATAGTGGTGGTGGTGATAGTGGTGGTGGTGGTGATGGTGGTGATAGTGGTGATAGTGGCGGTAGTGGTGGTGATAGTGGTGGTGGTGGTGATGGCAGTGGTGATAGTGGCGGTAGTGGTGGTGGTGGTGGTAGTGGTGGTGATGCTAGTGGTGGTGGTGGTGATGATAGTGGTGGTAGTGGTGATAGTGGCGGTAGTGGTGGTGGTGGTGGTGGTGATAGTGGTGGTGGTGGTGATGATAGTGGTGGTAGTGGTGATAGTGGCGGTAGTGGTGGTGGTGGTGGTGGTGATAGTGGTGGTGGTGATGGCAGTGGTGATAGTGGCGGTAGTGGTGGTGGTGGTGATAGTGGTGGTGGTGATGATAGTGGTGGTAGTGGTGATAGTGGCGGTAGTGGTGGTGGTGGTGGTAGTGATGGTGGTGGTGATGGTGGTGGCGATGGTGTTCATGGTGGTGATGATGGTTATAGTGATGGTGAGGGTGATAATGATGGTGACGGTGGTCATGGTGGTGGTGATGGTGATGATGATGATGGTGATGATGGTGATGGTGGTCATGATGATGGTGACGGTGATGATGGTCATGATGATGGTGATGGTGATGATGGTGGTCATGGTGAGAGTGATGATGGTGATGGTCATGATGATGGTGATGATAGTGGTCATGGTGATGGTGAAGTGATGGTGATGATGGTCATGATGATGGTGATGGTGATGATGATGATGATGGTGATGATGATGGTGATGGTCATGATGATGGTGATGATGGTGATTGATTGATTGATTGATTGAAAACTTTTTTAACAGATTGCAGAATGGGTACAATACAGTACGGCTCAATACAAACAACTGCTACGAGGATGCAGACCAGAAAAAGACTTTCGTCTTGTTTACATCAGGGTCCTCCATTTTCAATTCATCAGGACATTTATGACATACAACAAGACATACAAATATACAGTACGGGAAAAAATTTATATAATAATAATAAGATCATAAGAAAAAAATAGACATCTGAAGGGGAAGAAACTGTACATTGGAGGGGGTTGGGTGGGGGGGGGTGGACATGGTGATGATGGTGATGATGATATGGTGGCGGTTATGGGGGGGGGGTTATTCATTGAGGAGTAAAACCACTCCGTCTCCAGTAGTTTATCTCCTGTTCCTCTTGACTGCAGTGAGGAGATGCTGCTGCATTTTGTGTTATTTTTCACGACGCCTCCTCAGCTCCCTGCCTCATCCCTCATCCTGCACAGTCAGCTAAAATGGTACCCCAGCAATCTATAGAAATGGTGGGAAAGCATTACCCACACAATGGAACATGTTAAAGGCAATGGTGTCTTGTAGTTTTGATGACATTACATGCACTGTCGCGATAGCGCGGAAGGAGACCCTGCATTTGAGTGCTAAGTGCAAAAGTGTGCTATACCATAACATGTTATGCATTAGATGTATTTTTATTGTAGGATCCCATATTATTTCCCTTGTATCAAAAATCAAACCCTTTTCATGACAGTCCCCCCCTGTAAGGGATAAGCCATCTAACCCTGGAAGATTGAATGTGGAAATTACATGCAAATAGTTTCTTTTGTATTAACGTCTGACTAGATGTTGCCTTAAGGACGGATGTGAAGTGATGAGTGTGACACTGAGAACATTTAATTCCAACTTAATCAGTGGCCAAAGAGGGTTTCTGACTATTCCTGTCTAAGAGACAAATTCTCCTCAGGCCTTGTTTGGATATGTTTCATTCATTCATTCATTTGTTCATTCGTTAGTTAGTTAGTTAGTTAGTTAGTTAGTTAGTTAGTTAGTTAGTTAGTTAGGTAGTTAGGTAGTTAGTTAGTTAGTTAGTTAGTTTGTTCAACCAACCAACCAACCAACCAACCAACCAACCAACCAACCAACCAACCAACCAGTAATGGTGGTGGTTGTGATGGTGGTGATGGTGTTTGTAGTGGTGTTGGTGGTGGTGATGGTGTTGGTGATGGTGGTTGTAGTGGTGGTGATGGTGATGGTGGTGATGGTGTTTGTAGTGGTGTTGGTGGTGGTGATGGTCATGGTGTTGGTGTTAATTGGTGTTGGTGATGGTGATGGTGGTGGTGGTTTAGTGGTGCTGGTGGTGGTGATGTAGTTCTGATTACATTGTTGCACATTGAAAAAGCTCCCTGCATTTGAGTGCAAAAGTGTGCTACAGTAAACCTAACATGCTATGCATTAGATGCATAGATGATATGTATGTATTGTAGGATCCCATATTATTTCCCTTGTATCAAATCTAACTCTTTTCATGACAATTCCCCTCTGACAATAAGCCCTCTAACCCTGGAAGATTGAATGTGGAAATGACATGCAAATAGTTTCTTTTGTATTAACGTCTGACTAGATGTTGCCTTAAGGACAGATGAAAAGTGATGAGAGTGACACTGAGAACATTTATCTATCTATCGGTTAATGAATTCAATACATAATTAAATTGTATTTATTTTTCATCCATCCCTCCATCTTAGTCAAGTGGAATATAAGTGGAATACAAGTGGAATATAATAACATATACTGTATAATATAATAAAAAAAAACATTATATTCATATAATTGCATATAATATTCATATATATATATATAAATGATGGGCAATTATATGAATATTATATGCAATTATATGAATATAATTTTATATATTCCACTTGTCTGAGTACAGACCGTATATGATGTAGGCTGCTCCTGACAATGTCATCATTTGATTTTCTAAATACCAAAATACTGTCCTCAGTACTACAAATTGTTGTTACAAATCACTTGATAATACACAGTGGCTGAACAATATACAAATCCCCAAATTACTTTGTCCTTCTTTCTTTGTTTCTTTCTTTCTTTGTTTCTTTCTTTCCTTCCTTCCTTCCTTCCTTCCTTCCTTCCTTCCTTCCTTCCTTCCTTCCTTCCTTCCTTCCTTCCTTCCTTCCTTCGTTCGTTCCTTCCTTCCTTCCTTCCTTCCTTCCTTCCTTCCTTCCCTCCTTCCTTCCCTCCCTCCCTCCTTCCTTCCTTCCTTCCTTCCTTCCTTCCTTCCTTCCTTCCTTCCTTCCCTCCCTCCCTCCTTCCTTCCTTCCTTCCTTCCTTCCTTCCTTCCTTCCTTCCTTCCTTCCCTCCCTCCTTCCTTCCTTCCTTCCTTCCTTCCTTCCTTCCTTCCTTCCTTCCTTCCTTCCTTCCTTCCTTCCTTCCTTCCTTCCTTCCTTCCTTCCTTCCTTCCCTTGATTTGTTCGTCACATCCACGCAATGCCAAACGCTGGAGCGGACAAAAACCGATCCGCTCCCTACAAATTAACATCCACTAGCATCAACGCTACGGCTATACGCACTCCATTCAACTACCACCGCACCGCGCAACAGCTGCCCGTCATTCGGAGAGCCGCGAAACGCCTAAACACAAAATCTGACATGGAAAACCATTAAAGATGCATTAGATTGAAGCTCACGGCTCCCTCCTTACTCCTGCCCCCCCCCGCGGGACCGGCTGTAGTGCGCGAGAGAGCTAAGAGTAACTGCGGCATCACACGGCCCGCGCTTATCAATATTACATGACCGTCAGGAGGGCCCCTATCGGTTACAAAACACATGTGTGATGCTCCGACGTGCGGAGTATCAGCGTGTCGTGGCGGCTCACGCAGGCAGGTGTTGTCGGTGAAGTCCCGCAGGATGTTGGCGCACTCCTCCTCCTGGTTGCCGCTCGCTTTGCAGCTGCACCACGGAGACACGGTCCAGTTGGAGTAGCTGCTGTCCACGTAGTTGGGGGTCATGTCGGTGCCTGCACAGGGGGGGGCGGGGGTGGAAACACACACACACACGCACGCGCACGCACACACACACACACACACACACACACACACACACACACACACACACACACACACACACACACACACACACACACACACACACACACACACACACACACACACACACACACACACACACACACACACACACACACACACACACACACACACACACACACACACACACACACACACACACACACACACACACACACCGATAGTTATGGGTCACTAATGGACAATAATGGACTACATTTATTGTGAATAGTATATAAAATTGACATGGGGATGTTAGTCATAGGACTAGGGCTGCAGCAGATGAGTGAAACATTGTGTACCTAATGTGTGTTTCTGACGCAAAGAGTCCATTATGTATATATAGGGATGGTCGACATTAGGCTGCTGTAGGAGCTGTATGGCTTGTCCTGCATATAGATAGAACGCTGCTGTTACCTTTTCACTTACTGTGTTCTCACCGTGACTCTCGTGGGAGTCAGCAGTGTTAGGTGGATATTAGAGGTCTTCACGGGTCCAAAGAGTTGTGTCCGGATACAAAAAGACCCGGAAATGTACTGCCCGAACCGTACCAGACCTGTCTATTTTTGGAAAAACAGACCCGGACCCACAAAGACCCGGGAAACACTGGACCCGGAACTGTTTGGCTTGTTGGAACTGATAGACTCAGACACTGAAAGACCCACATCCGTTCTTTCCCGGGAGCGCTCATATAGACCCAGAGTCGGACCAAAATGGACACGATTTATAGCGGTGTATGGGGACGTTTGTTATTGTCTTACCTGGTAACGTCAGACTTCGTGTAGCTTTAACCCTTGTGGCTGCCTGTGACTCATAAATCCATCCATCCTTGCCAACTGGCTTGGTAATCAATATCAATTCACATTTTCTGTTATTCTTGCTGATGAAAATTACGTATTTTCATCTTGTTAGAAACTGTAGCCAGTTAGCATGCTAACGTTACTGTTGTATACAAGCACTCTAGCAGAGAGTAGCGAGAGGGTGACATGTTCTGAATTAACAAACTGATCATGCTACGAAATAAATATATGTAACGGTATTGACATCGTCACCTTAAACTTCGATGCCCCGGGGGAGTTTCGAACCTGTGGTCTCCCACACCGCGGGCAACAGCACAGACCGCTATACCAAGAAGTGAACTCACTGCTTTTTAATGTGTCTATGTGTCTTTTAAGGGTGAGAGTGAGTTTAACCCATAGTACCACTACTCACCCCAGTCACTTCACAACATCTGAAATCCATCCGTTACATATATACATCACTCAATTATGAATGATCCAGTTTGATGTCGCTTGTATGTTCTGGTACTCAGAGGGGCAATACATGAACACTTGCTGTATAGCAGCATATGGTTCAGATGCAAGATGACTAGCAGAGTTGTCTTAGTTAATACTTACTGTATGACCTCTGACCTATCCAGAACAGCATAATGAATGATTACCTCATCTTAAGTATACAGCACTTAGTGCCACCTTGAAATACTGTAGCCTACGGTCATCAATATGAGAGTAGCACATTGGCAAAGAAGGATGGAAACTGTCAAAGCAAGCGGCATTTCATTGAAAACAATTTCAAATTTAGGCTCAGGGAGTAATGGGATACAGTAACGGGTGTTACGTAATCAGGATACAATTTCTTTTAACTCTATTCCAATACAGAAAAAGAAGACGTAATCAGATTACCGATTTTTTTAAAAACAGGTATTTTTTTCTTTTTAAAGAATCCTCCCCTGTCCACCTCAAAATTCCTTTTAAATAATCCCATCTGACCACGGCCTTCTCAACGGGTGCACAACGTCGAGAACAGGGGGGAACGGAAAGATCAGTCTCACCCTGGTCGCATCTCTCCAAAACTCTCATTTGACTTCCTGTATGCGTCAGTGACTGACAAAGTAAGTTCTTGGAAATCACTTAATGTGTTGGAGATGGCGATGCGATCCTGTTATCTGATGTTAGCATCGACACACGACTGTTTAGGATGCTGATGTAAAGCATCCAGTCTATCTCTCTGCTCCCTTGCGCTGTGAATTGATTAATTACTCCAGAGCGCGCACGAGCACATATAAATTCAGTGTACTGAAGTTACCCAGTGCATAGTACATTATTTACTTTATGTGTTATGACTGTGCATTGGTTAATCACCGCAATAAGGCCATGCATAGGCAAATGTATTTCTATAAATCGTATTAATTATTTTTATTTCCATTTACCCTTAATGCTTAACACATTGGTTGCCAACAACTAGAGATCTCGTTGTTGGCCGCCATGCGTTGGTTGCCAATAATGAGATTTCTCGTTATTTCTTTTATTAGCGATATCCATACATTTTTCATCCGTCCAGCCTGACATTATCATTGGGAATGGCTCTGAGCTCGAAAAGGGCAAATACCGCCCCCTATCGTCTCCCGGATGGTAATGCACATTGTAACTGAGGGGTACAATTCCAAGTTCTTTAATAGTTGTCATACAGAAGTACAGAATACTTTCATACAAAATGCTTCCCTGACTGTATTGATAAGTATGGTATCATTAAACCACTACCGCTTGATGTACTTTAACTTCTGGCCATACAGTACACGATATCTAAGTATGATGAACACTTTCCCACATATGAAATCAGGTCCACACAAATATAACAGTCGAAGGTTTAATATAGCAAAAGGTATATACAACATTCACTTAATTACATTTATGATTTGAATGCACTTGTAAGGCAAATGAGTATTCGTAGGCAAATCAACACTGAATGTCCAATCTCTGGTTACGCAGGAAGCAAGTATACAACCTGGTTCTTTAGGGAACTATAGCGATGGTACTTAAGGATTATAGCGGGATACTAAAGGGGTCCTGCTGGTTGTAAGTCAGTAGGGGGGGGGGGTTTGGAGAGCCGTCAGCTGCATCCCATCTGGCCAACGATTCCTGGGGAGAATTCAGGTACAGAACACAGTGCCCGCAGGATCTTGATCCACAGATGAATACACTTGGGCCCTCTTGTAGACGGTAGCTGTAGGCTGTAGGTCCACAACGAAGGAGAAGCGAGGCGGCCTCGGTCTGGGTTGAGCGCCGTCTCACCTGGGCTCCTCTCGGGGTAATTCCAACACTCACCGGTGTTGGCTGTTATCCGCTCCACAAATCAAAGCACCCAAAGCAAATAGATATTCCATGCCGTATAGGCTCAGCAGTCGTCCGGGTAGGTAATCCAATGTGCAGGTCCACTCGTCCTCGCCCAGAACTCCTCGGATGAAAGCACCACGCGTGGTCTGCCCAGCCTGGTTAAGACTCTAGATAACGCGAGGAAACGATGGGGGTGCTGCTCACTTTAGAACTCTAATACCGCACGATGCACCATACATAATAGACTATTATTAACTTAATAGAAATACGTCCCACTCGACGGTACAGTGCCAAACTATGACAATTCAGCTATGAATTTACACGAGGTCTCAATGCCTATTCTGGGGCCAAATAGGCCATACTGCACCACACGTCGGTCGTGGGTGAGGCTTCACGTCTGTTACTAGGTTGGAGGGTAAAGGACTAATGGACTAAAAGAAAGTTCTACTTTACTTGCGCCATATTTATATGCACGGTGAACAAATAGTACCATTCGTATTTCGGTAGCCGTATTCCTACGCGGAACCGGGGCTAGTTGGGACATGTTCGTCGGCACTATTGAACTTGACTCAAGGGCTTGTCTGCTGGCGCCAGGTTCTTGTCCAATGAGAGAATGAACTATTATGGGCTGTAGTAGACTAAAGGGATATTCAGTGTATATGTACAAAGAATATACAAGGGATATCAAACGATATACAAATACTATTAAATATATATCCATAAATAAATATATATATTCGGTTTAATCTGATCCTTCACAACAGCCGCCCCCTAATTAGTCCCACCTAATTAGCTAAGCAGAGACAGATTAACCGCACTGTCTACCACTCAAGGTCCGCTGTAAGGGTCAGTCAACTCACAAAGTCGTGGGGTCATGGTCGTCATCGATAGTGTCTGGGAGTCTTGGCAGTTCTATTAGCCTCGCCACGGGTCGTGTGTAAGTCCGCCCTTGGACGAGCACTTCAGCTGCTCGGACCTTGCCATCGGCACCGGTGATCACTTTGCTTACGCGGCCAGCCGGCCACATAGCTCTGGGTAGTGACTGGTCGATAATCATGACGACTGTTCCTTCTGTCAAATTGTCTCTCTCTTTTACCCACTTCTGGCGGGTCTGTAGAGACGGTAGATAGTGGAGTAGGAAGCTATTCCAAAACTTGTCAGCCAGTACTTGACTGTACCTCCACATTCTTCGGCCGTTCGCTTCTTCAGGCCTGTACATTGTCTGGGGTAGCGCGGGGTCCAGCCGCCCCATCAAGAGTGTGTTGGGGGTGGCTGGGTCGACATCTGCTACATCACTTGAGACGTAACCGAGGGGCTTGGAGTTCAATACTCCCTCGATCTCCGTGAGGACTGTCATTAGGACTTCTTCCGCCACAGTCTGGGCCCCAAGCACGGCGTACAGGGCTGTCTTTATAGAACGTACTTCTCGTTCCCAGGTTCCACCGAAGTGGGGTGCGTTCGGGGGATTAAACTGGAAGTCAATCTGGGATGGAGCGAGGTGAGTCTTAAGTTCTGGGCCCATAGCTTGGAAGCTCTCTCTCAGCTCTCTTTCTCCGCCTTTGAAGTTTGTCCCGTGATCAGACAACAATGTAGACGGTTTTCCTTTCCGCGATGTGAATCTTCGGAAGGCCATAAGGAATGAGTCTGTGCTCATGGTTGGAAGGAGTTCGATATGTATCGCTCTGGTGGTCATGCATTTGAATACAATACCCCACCGCTTCTCGGTTCCTCTTCCTTTCTTTATATACAACGGGCCAAAACAGTCCATGCCTGTGGAGTGAAAGGGCTTGTCGCCGAGTCGGAGGCGACAGGGAGGTAGGTCAGCCATCCGTGGTATGCTGGGCTGCGCGCGCCACTTTCGGCAGTCTAGACAGGTTCGCTGGAAGCGTCGCACTGCTTCTCTCCCTTGAAGTATCCAATAGCGACGTCTGATCTCCGCGAAGACTCTCTCTGCTCCTGCGTGGTGCACATCCTCGTCGTATTTCTTTATGATCAGCTCTGTGACCTTGTGTCGGCTGTTCAAGACTATCGGGTAGAAGAAGTTCTGCTTCTTCGTAGTCAGCTGCTGAAATGTCAGTGGTGGGCTGAATCTCTGGGTGGTGCCACAGGAATGTCTTTAGCTGCGCACTCTCCCGTGGGGTGGGCGTAGGCCACTCTTCTTCCGGGAGCTTGAGGAACTCTGGTCCGTCACTGTAGATGTTGCGACGGGTGAGGTCATCTAGGGACATTCCCCGGGTGATGACGTCAGCTGGGTTGTGTTTGGTGTCCACATACCGCCAGCTTGCTGCTTCTGTTAACTCTTGAATCTCTGTGACTCTGACTCCCACGAAGACCTTGTATCTGCATGAATCAGACTTGATCCATGTGAGTACTGTCGTAGAGTCTGACCACAAGATTGTTCTTTGCACCGGGATGGTGAGTTCACGTTGGATTAACGTGGCTAGATGCGCTCCTGCTAGGGCTGCGCAGAGCTCTAGACGCGGGATAGATTGTTGCTTTCGTGGGGCTATTCTTGAGCGAGCCAGGATGAAAGCGGTGTGTATCTCTCCTCCCTTCTCTTGGGCACGCAAGTAGGCCACAGATCCATAGGCTACTTCAGAGGCGTCGCTGAAGACGTGTAGATCCATCTTGCATGTCTCTGGCCTCACTGTGGATGGGAAGTAGCTGCGGCGTATGTTGACGCCTGGGAGTGAGCGGAGTTCCGTCTCCCACTCTCTCCATGTGGAGGCAAGGTGTGCGGGTATTGGGTCGTCCCAGCCCTGGTCCTTGTCCCATAGTGCTCGTACAATCATCTTTGCCCTGGTGGTGTAAGGTAGAATACATCCCAACGGGTCATATTGTCTGGCGAGTGTTCTGTACACACTCCGTCTGGTGGTCGGTATCGCCGTCGACCTTCCCTGCTCCGTGGTCAGGGGTTTGTGTCTATAGTGGAGCGAGTCTGTTTTGAAGCGCCAGACTAGTCCTAGTGTCATTTCTTGGGCTTCTCTTGGGATGGTCGCCATCCAGGTCTCGCTACTGGCTGCCTTGTCCGCGGGGGAGAGGCTGCGCAATACTTGCGGGTCGCTGCTGGCCCACTGCCTGAGATCAAAGCCGCCTTTGATCAGGGAGGCGCGTAGCTTGAGTAGGAGAGCCTCGGCTTTTTCTTGGGTCGAAACGCTTTGTAAACAGTTGTCCACGTAGAAACTGTTCTTCACACTGTGTCGGACCTCTTCATCTGCTGCTGGGTCCTCTGCGACGTGTTTCTGCAGTGCAAATGTAGCACAGCACGGGCTGCATGTGGCTCCGAAGGGGAGGACTTCCCATTGGTAGATGGCTGGGTGCTCATCTCCGATCCTCTCTCTCCATAGGAACCGCACTAGGGGCTTATCCTCCTCCACTAGTCTCACCTGCAGGAACATCCCTTTGATATCCCCGCTGATAGCCACCTTGTCCTGGCGGAAGCGTAGTAGCACGCCTAGTAGAGAGGGGCCGAGTGTGGGGCCGGGCAAGAGCTCTTTATTCAGATTCTGGGACCCGTCTGGTAGCTGCAGTTAAACACAATGCGATCCTTGCCGTTGTGGTGGACCTTGTGGTGCGGCACGTACCATGATTCGGTCGTCTGATCGGCCTCTTTAATGTCAATCTTCATTACGTGTCTCGCTGTGATTAGCTTCTCAATCTCAGCGCGGTACACACTCTCTTGAGCGGGGTCTTTGGCTAGGCGCCGCTCTGTGTTCAATAGATACCGCTCCGTAGCTTCTTTGGTGGCGTGAAAGGTGGGCATTCCCTCTCGCCTCAGGAGTGGAGTTGCGTATCTCATCACTCCGCTGACTGTGACTCTCTTTGTCCCTTGCTCGAGGAGGTTTATGGCGTAAATGTCTTCTTTAGAACGAATGTCTTTCTTTTCGTTCTTAAAGGGCATTGTCTCTAGTGTCCATAGCCTCTCGACATGCTGCAGGAGAGTGGTGTCTTCTTCTGTCACTCTGGAGTGGAGGCAGCTAGTGGCTGCTGTTCGGTTGAGAGATTTAGCGAGGGGGCCTTGTAGTGTCCATCCTAGGCGGGTCTCGACTGCTGCAGGACAGCCTCTGGGTCCTGTATGGACCCGGTCTATCGGGACTATGAGGTCTGCATGGTCGGAGCCTATCAGCAGGGTCGGGGTGGCGCCGTCTATGAGCGGGATAGGTAGTTGACGCAGGTGCACATATTTATCCATCAGTTTGGCGATGGGGTAGGTGTACTGTGATAGTCCTATTTCTTGGCTGGTGAAAGCATTTGTAATCCTATACCGTCTCTCTGGCTGCCCGCTTGCTGCGATAGTGAAGGAGACATTCTCGCCTTTTATCGTCTTTAAATCTCTTCTTATTGTCCGAATCGTCATCTGGTTCTCGCTCCCCCGCAGTCCCAGCTGGGCCGCAGCGGATGCGAGGAGAAGGGTCTTCTCTGACCCGTCATCAAGGACGGCGTAAGTGTCCATGACTTTATCTTGGTGGCTCAATGTTACACGGACTACCTTTAAGAGCACCTGGGCGCCGCTGCTGCTGGCGGGGTCAATGTACATGACACTTGCCTTTGTGCTGCTCGATGGTGCAGGTGCAGGCTTTCTTCTGTTACTGTCGTGTAGGACATCTAGGTGGGCTCCGTCACACCGACTGCACCTCTTCTTTAGGCGGCACTCGGCTGCCATGTGACTGCGCGCACATCGGTAACAGCGCCTGTTGGACTTTATCCATTGACTCACTTCTTCTGCATTCATCTTCTTGAACAGGTCACATTGTGACAGCCAGTGTTCCTTCTCGCAGTACGGGCACACCATCTTCCACTTCTCTTTTCTCGAGGGGGTACTGTGGTTCTTACTGCTCGGTACTGATTCTGATTGGTGCATGACAGTCACTGATCTTCTTCCATCGTTTACTCTCCTAGGTCCCTCTCTGGAGCTTGGTGTGCTCCGCACGAATGTATCCAAGCGTAGGCTGCTGACTTCTCTCGTCAGGAAGTCGGCTAAATCGAGGAGGGATGGTTCGGGACCGTTAGGATCACGGTGGTCTCTTTGCCGCCTAAAGCGCTCTTGTCTGGCGGGCGGCAGCTTCTCTAAAATCCTCTCGACGTTAGAGTTGGCGTATAGCTCGTGCATACCCTTTTCTCGTTGCGCTCCCAGCATCCCTACCAGGGACTGCACTTTTATAGACAGGTCGTCTAGTGAGCGATTGTCTGTTGCTGGGGGTAGGCGGTCAATATGCCTTATCTCTTGGATTATGTAATCCCATATACGTCCATATCTCTGGTCCAGCGCTGCTAGAGCCGCGGTGTATGGGGTCGTAGAGGTGGCATAGGCTAGCGCTATATTGTGCGCTCGGGGTACTTTCAGGTGCTTCAGTAATATTGCATACTTGTGGCGTTCGTCAACGACATCCACCATCATTGTCTCTAAGCACATCCGGAGCTCCGTGTACTGTACTCGATTCTCATGGGTGAAGTCTGGAAACGTCGGTGTGCCAATGTATGACGCCGTGGATGGCTGGCACATCGGTGAGCGTTGGGAGAGAGGCCTCCTAGGCGAGTCTCCTCTTGCGCCTCTCTGTGGGCTGGTACCGGCAGGGTACCATGGCCCGCTGGTCCAGGTGCTGTTCCTCTGGGCTGGTCGTGCGTCATGCTCACCCGTGAATAGAGTCGGGGGTCTGTAGCGCAGCGCCGCGGGGGTATAGCCTGGGCTGTACTGGACCTCCTGGTCCGGTGGAGTACTGTGCTGTCGTCGGGCTTGGTTCTCCTCCTCACCCTCTTCTTCTTCTGTCAGGTCCTCTAGATCCTGTAGTCGTTTATTTAGCCTCTCCGCAGTGTATGCTGCTCCTTCCTTGTAGCTGGGTCTCGCTTGGACCGGTCGGGGAAGGGGGTCTGTGGGGGGTATAGGCTCTCTCTGGTGGTCAAGTTCAGGGTCGCTTGGTCGGTTAGGGGATGCTGCCCTTGACTGTTGTCTCGACGAGGCCCTTGAACCCCTGGCGGAGGGAGAGGGTGTTGCCTTGGTGATCAGCTGCTCCATTAGCTGCGCTTGTAGTCTGTCGCGCTCGCCCTGTAGTCTGTCGCGCTCGGCTTCGCGCTGGATGAGAGCGATGTCGCGCTCTGCTTCTCTTTGGGCACCGTCAGCGGCGCGCTGGGTGTCGGACCGGTCTCTTGCCATATTCTCTTCCGTCTGAAGGCGTCTCATCTCCAGGCGTATGTGCTCTTCTTCGCTCCGTTGCTGTGTTTGGAGTCGATCGCGTTCACCCTGAAGTCGATCGCGTTCACCCTGGAGTCGATCGCGTTCGGTAGAGGCTGTCAGGCTGACGAGGAACGCCTGTGACAGCATCCTCTCTGCCTCGCTGGGGGAAGACGCTTGTAGAGGTGAGCCGCTCCTGGCTGTACTCGTTGGGGAGTCCTGGAGCTCTATCTCCTCGGCGCTCTCCTCATCTTGTTCCGTGCAGGGTTCCACTTCTGGAGGGTTGTCTTCCTCCCGGAGCTGGTCGGGGACTACTTCTTCGGTATTGGCGGGGGGTAAAGGCATGTCTGTTCCCTCCTGGTCCCCACCGTGAGCTTGGTCAGTTACATTAGAACCCACTAGGGCCTCTGTGGTCGGGGTAACCTGGTCGTTAAGGTCAGACATAATTTTACTTTCTACTTTTACCGCGTTTACCGTCTGTAGAAGGCTAGGTAGTTGACTGACAGCGTAATCCTCTAAGTACTGAGGTGTCTGTCGTCTGCGCCGCGGGCGTTCTACGTTAGGAGGACCGTTTCGTGGAGTGTTCATCATAGGCCATTTCAATATTAATAACACTATATTAATATTACACTAGTTACCCTCCGGCTCGAAGGACCAATTGTAACTGATGGGTACAATTCCCTGACTGTATTGATAAGTATGGTATCATTAAACCACTACCGCTTGATGTACTTTAACTTCTGGCCATACAGTACATGATATCTAAGTATGATGAACACTTTCCCACATATGAAATCAGGTCCACACAAATATAACAGTCGAAGGTTTAATATAGCAAAAGGTATATACAACATTCACTTAATTACATTTATGATTTGAATGCACTTGTAAGGCAAATGAGTATTCGTAGGCAAATCAACACTGAATGTCCAATCTCTGGTTACGCAGGAAGCAAGTATACAACCTGGTTCTTTAGGGAACTATAGCGATGGTACTTAAGGATTATAGCGGGATACTAAAGGGGTCCTGCTGGTTGTAAGTCAGTAGGGGGGGGGGGTTTGGAGAGCCGTCAGCTGCATCCCATCTGGCCAACGATTCCTGGGGAGAATTCAGGTACAGAACACAGTGCCCGCAGGATCTTGATCCACAGATGAATACACTTGGGCCCTCTTGTAGACGGTAGCTGTAGGCTGTAGGTCCACAACGAAGGAGAAGCGAGGCGGCCTCGGTCTGGGTTGAGCGCCGTCTCACCTGGGCTCCTCTCGGGGTAATTCCAACACTCACCGGTATTGGCTGTTATCCGCTCCACAAATCAAAGCACCCAAAGCAAATAGATATTCCATGCCGTATAGGCTCAGCAGTCGTCCGGGTAGGTAATCCAATGTGCAGGTCCACTCGTCCTCGCCCAGAACTCCTCGGATGAAAGCACCACGCGTGGTCTGCCCAGCCTGGTTAAGACTCTAGATAACGCGAGGAAACGATGGGGGTGCTGCTCACTTTAGAACTCTAATACCGCACGATGCACCATACATAATAGACTATTATTAACTTAATAGAAATACGTCCCACTCGACGGTACAGTGCCAAACTATGACAATTCAGCTATGAATTTACACAAGGTCTCAATGCCTATTCTGGGGCCAAATAGGCCATACTGCACCACACGTGGGTCGTGGGTGAGGCTTCACGTCTGTTACTAGGTTGGAGGGTAAAGGACTAATGGACTAAAAGAAAGTTCTACTTTACTTGCGCCATATTTATATGCACGGTGAACAAATAGTACCATTCGTATTTCGGTAGCCGTATTCCTACGCGGAACCGGGGCTAGTTGGGACATGTTCGTCGGCACTATTGAACTTGACTCAAGGGCTTGTCTGCTGGCGCCAGGTTCTTGTCCAATGAGAGAATGAACTATTATGGGCTGTAGTAGACTAAAGGGATATTCAGTGTATATGTACAAAGAATATACAAGGGATATCAAACGATATACAAATACTATTAAATATATATCCATAAATAAATATATATATTCGGTTTAATCTGATCCTTCACAACACACATCATTGGATTGGATGGAGTGAAAAAGTGCATCAGAGAAAAACTCCGCCCCAGGGTTTCCCCACCTCTGGCAAGCAGTGTCGTGTTACCAGAGTCACTGGCGAGGCTGGAAGCAGCTTGGATCATGCGTTTCGGACTATAACGTTGGATCAATAAACGCGATCAATATTTGGAATGGCGATCAGGAATTGGATTCATCTTTTTGCAGAACATCTGATCTGAGGTAAGGAATCTATATTACCAGTTTTGGGTTAATCAGAGTTGTTTTTCACAGATTGCACAACGTGTGTGTGTGTGTGTGTGTGTGTGTGTGTGTGTGTGTGTGTGTGTGTGTGTGTGTGTGTGTGTGTGTGTGTGTGTGTGTGTGTGTGTGTGTGTGTGTGTGTGTGTGTGTGTGTGTGTGCGTGTGTGTGTGGCGTTAGGCGCTGAGCGTGGCACGAATACATTCTTTTTCAGCCCGCTTTTGTATTGTGCATAAGGACACAAATACTCGAGATTATCTAGCGTTTATTTGAAAACGATTCATAAATCAGCCGGAAAATGACAACGTGTTTTGTGTATTCCAGTAAATGGCTATTTTCGCGGAATTTCTCTGAAATTACTAGAAATCACCAAAACTATACTCGTATTCAAAATGGTATAAAACGGAAATGTACTGATGAAAAAACAATCCGTTTCGTACATGTTGACTGCAAGCAAGTCATTGATAAGCGACGGGTGTATTAGACACATAGCCATAATTTAAGATATAGTTTATGCGTTCGCAAATGTGCTCGTCCTCCCATTCATTAACGTGGTGGCATCCAAGCGATACATCACCAAATCCGGCTGGCAACCAATGTGTTAAAAGCCACTCCACTTGTTATGTGAAGAACTTAACATGTGAAACATGTATTTAGGGTGCAATCTCATAACTTTAATATATATTGTACATTTCCTTACATTTCTTTATTCCATTGTAATCGTGCTGATGTTTAAGGGCTTTTAATTGTCTTGCTATTGAACCATTCACACATCACCATGCTATCTGTGTAAGAAATGCTTCACTGGTCACTTTATCATTCTTTCAAAGATATCAAGATATCCTGTTTACGTTCCATACTCCCATTCCCATGTATTATTTATGTTTCCCCTCTGTTCCAGAAACCATACACTGATTCATCCGTCCACTCCACCGTGATGACTGCTTTGTATAATACTGGGTCATAGTGTATATTGTACTTCAGTAACCCCTGCAACCTGATTCCACAAAAGAAAACAAACCGAGTGCTGTTGTCTGCTGCTTAGCCAAGCCCCACAAGGGATGAGCATCCACCACACCAGCCAGTCTGGAGTAGAGTAGAAAATGTTCTTACATTTTAAAGATATTAAATTAAATTAAATATATACATGTAGCAGGGTAGTAGCAACACAGAGACTTCTCAACAGCACAAGGGCACTAGGTGGATATTTCATGTTTTGAGGGGTTTGTATATATATATATATTGTATATATACGTATATAAATATATATATGAACCGGAACCACGTGATTTTGGGGGTTCGTATATATTCGTATATAATTATATATGTATATATATAAACATATACAAACCCCCAAAATCATGTGGTCCCGGTTTGGTATATACATACAAACCCCCGAAGTCACATGGTTCAGCACATCATAGCTACTCTATAGGATTTATTACCCACTGTAGTTGGGCTGCTATTCCCCCCCCCCCCCCTTTGTCTTCATTGTACATGGAACGCATTGCAATTTCACTGAAATTCATGTTTAGAATTCCTTCCATGCACTGTTGCGGCTCTGGAGTGAGTGACCATGCCTACGCATCACTAAAAGCGCTGTGATCAAATGACCACTAGTGTGGAAGAATGTGTTTGCAGAGGCAATTCTCTCCGTGCACTCTTTGAAGAACATTTACAATGAGCAAACAGATGGCCATCAAGTGTTTTAATTAAGTAAACTCTCTCTCTCTCTCTCTCTCTCTCTCTCTCTCTCTCTCTCTCTCTCTCTCTCTCGCTCTCTCTCTCTCTCTCTCTCTCTCTCTCTCTCTCTCTCTCTCTCTCTCTCTCTCTCTCTCTCTCATTGAACATTGTACATATGTCTATACCGAACACTGTGACCTCATTTTCTTCTTCTAAATTCATGCTATATTATGTTATTATGTTATTTGATACTATCTTGTCTAGCACAGTCTCTGGAGCGTAACAGTAAGAAGCATTTTGTATGAAAGTATTCTGTACTTCTGTATGACAACTATTAAAGAACTTGAACTCTCTCTCTCTCTCTCTCTCTCTCTCTCTCTCTCTTTCTCTCTCTCTCTCTACACTCCCTCCTCCTCCTCTCACACCACTGGAGATACCAGACAAGGAGCAGACGGAGCCGGCGTGGACAGCCATCCCCCCATATTGATAATTGAAGGTAGAGAGAGAGAGTGGACTGACTGTCACGCTGTCTCTTCCTCTACCCCTCAAACCATCCCTTTATTTCCTCGGCATGCGTCCAAATTTTGAGGGGGAAAATACTGAGGGCTAGATCCACAAAGAATGGATTGCACGGTGCTAATTGCACCCTTACTTACAATTCATTATGAATTGAAAATGGGGGACCCTGATGTAAACAAGACGAAAGTCTTTCTCTGGTCTGCATCCCCTTAACAATTGTGTGTATTGAGCCGTACTGTATTGTACCCATTCTGCAATCTGTTAATAAAATGTTCATTCAATCAATCACCTGCGCGGCGATTGATTGAATGGAAATTGTATTAACAAATTGTAGAATGGGTACAATACAGTACGGCTCAATACACACAATGGGGGGTGGCTGTCTGGGGGGGGGGGGGGGGGGGGGGGTGCATTTACGGTTCTCACTGTGATGACAGGTTGGTCCTGCAGCCAGCATGTGGTGACACGAGTGGGCAGGTGTGAGCTAACAGCGTGGTGCTCTAGCCTGGTGAGTGTCCCTGGGTAGGCATCAATGTAGTAGTCTGTTTGGGCTTGTTGTCTGTTATTTTTGTGTGGTATGTGCGGCTAGAGCAGTCGTCTCGACACATTGAGACCAGGCAGGTCAGTAACCAGCTTGCTGGGGTCCTAACCGGTCTACTAGGTTCATCTTCACTGACTACCTGAATGGGTTTAGGCTGTGAGAAAATCAGGGAAATAAATGTTGGCGGCATCACAAGCGAAAATTAAAAAGAGGTGCGAACACAGCGTGAGTTTAGTACTGGTGATCGAGTTTTGGCGGTTTTATTGTCAATGTACACAAGGCAATTTAAATGCTCAAGGGCACTTAGGTAGGATGGTGGGCACCGGAGATGTAATACCAGCCACCCTTCAGTTGCCAGCTCAGAGCTGGAATACACCCTCCCGTCAGTGGCGGGGATCGAACCAGTGACCTTTCAGTTACTGGCCGCCCCCCTTTGATTTCAACTTGTGGTCACAGGTATCTGTGAAACTGTTCCATGTCACTTTGCCATTCTGCTCACTCTTCTAGTGCAGTGCCCGGTGCTGACTGGGTGGCTGGTACAGTGGCGCTGGTTTCAGATGATGCTGTTCTTGAGCCTCAAACATTCAGAGACCCTCAGGAATGTGAAAGGGTTGCCATCTGCCAGAACACGGTTCCCCCAGGGTGTTAACAATTATCTAAATTTGAGGCCTTAAAAAGTGATTAAATAGGATTTAGTGGGGGAAATGTCTGGGCTGCAATGTAAGCAATATGGTAATATCAGGCCCCCCCCCAACAATTCATATGGAATTACTTCCTTCATAGTAATTCTTCTTCATACTTCTTTGCCAGTATGACCGTGAAATAGGTATTAAATGCTATTCAAGGTCTTAAAAAGGTCTTAAATTGATCTCGTTGAAACCTGCAGGAACCCTGCAGAAGCATGGCATTTGAAGAGCTTATTTTGAAATATCAGGTATGTTTGGTGACGTGCCCTCCCACACTGAGTGGGTGGAGCACGATATTGATGTTGGTAATGCAAAGTCTATACTTAGTTAGAGTTTTCTCCTGAGAAGTGCAAATATTTAGATGCTGAGGTAAAATATATGCTTGACAATGATATTGCGGTATACAACATTACACCTACACACTTTCCCGTTCATGCACGCACCTACACTTCTGACCTTACTGATTACACACCTCGTATGTCATTCCTTTCTTTTTCAATACATTATTTGTTAATTAGCTTGTATTGAAAAACACACACACACACACTCACACTCACACTCTCTCTCTCACACACACACACACACACACACACACACACACACACACACACACACACACACACACACACACACACACACACACACACACACACACACGCGCGCACACACACTCACACTCACACTCACACTCTCACACACACACACACACACACACACACACACACACACACACACACACACACACACACACACACACACACACACACACACACACACACACACACACACACACACACACACAGAATCAGAATGTGTAACAGAATCAGGCAGCAGTACTGACCAATGAGTCTGGCGTAGGAGGCCAAGCAGGCCTGGTAATTGTCTTCGTTTGGACAGCTGCTCACTGTGTGCTGAGTCACCAAGCAGTTTGTGTGGAAATCAGCCAGTCTGGACCTGTACAACACACACACAGAGAGAAATGACTAGGGATGGGAATTGATAGGATTTTATCGATACGATTCCATTATCGATTCTGCTTATCGATTCGATTCTTTATCGATTCTCTTATCGATACCTGATCAATTTATAATTTAAATAAATAAATTGGAAATGCAACAGAACTAAGCTGGTTAGAATAACAACATGCAACTTGACATTTCTGATTGTCATTTATTGTTGAGCCCCCATGTCAGGGGCGACAGTGGCTCGGGAGGTAGAGCAGTCGTCTGGCAATCCGGAGGTTCCCGGTTCGATTCCCGCTCCTCCCGGGCAGCGTGTCGATGTGTCCTTGAGCAAGACACTTAACCCCTAACTGCTCCCGATGAGCAGGTTGGCACCTTGCATGGTTGCCTCCGCCGTCGTTGTGTGAATGTGTGAGTGATTGGGTAAAATGTAAGGAACAAATTGTAAAGCGCTTTGGATAAAAGCGCTATATAAAAAAGCAGCCATTTACCATGTCAGAAAAATACAAAAACTGTAAAAAATAAAACATTAACTATAGCCTACACCTACACTTAAATAAAATAATGTATTTGAGATTCTCTTAAAATGTATTTATTTTTTTATTCTTAAACTAATTTAATCTATTGAATAACAGGTCGTTATTCCTCTGACTTCTGTCTCTCACACACACACACACACACACACACACACACACACACACACACACACACACACACACACACACACACACACACACACACACACACACACACACACACACACACACACACACACAGAGCTCCCTCCCCGGGCCCCTGTCCTGTAAGGTATTGGCTTGTGTTGCTACACGGACACATCCGTATGTTGCACCATGGTACTTCCTGTCTGACAGACTCAGAGTAGAGACAGTAAACAAACACTCCGACTCTTATTATATGTGAACTTAAGAGTACAAGGTTTACACAACAGTCCCCACCCGCTGTTTTATTGTATTTGTACCTGTACTATCCGCTGTCAGCTGTTTATCTCTCTTTGTGAGCTTGATTAAATAGCGTTAGCTCACGTTAGCTAGCGATAGCTCCGCGGCTAATTTTAGCTCACCCCGAACTAAATCAATGACTAGGTTCTAAAGCATTCACACACTAACTCAAAGCCTATGACCAAATTGTTTGGCACCGTTCCCCCTCTGGAACATCTGCCATCATGGCCGTGATCAGCCTGGTTAGGTGTATACAACGTTGGTAGACCACTACAACAGCTGTCACGCATAACAAACAGGTCTCAGGTGTTGTGACTTTTTGATAGTAATATATAATTTGAACAGCTTGAAATATATAATTTATTATTGCACCAAAAAGGTGAAATGAAATTGGCATAAATATGTTTTATAATAGCCTAAATGGAGATTCAAGTTACATTGTTTATCATATTGTTTAGAATTAGATTGCATTATAGACTAGATTCTGTAACGCACTATTTTTGCCCCCAGTGGGAAGTCAGCTGCGCGCAGGCCTAGACCACACGCATGAACGCTAATTAGCAACGCGTGCCACCTGTAAAAGGGTGTGTTTGATCCTTCGGGAGAAGTTAGTTGACAGAATGTTTGTTAGAATAAGCTATGCCTCGCTGCTGCTCTGCTCTAGAAAAACCTGTAAAGGGAGAAACGAATTAAATGGAATGGAATTGAGAACTGCATTTCTGCCTCTTGGTCGTCAATGAAACATGAAGAACAAAAACTGTGAAATATGAATAATCATACGTGTTTAAATAAGAAGAGGATTTGGAACAGTTTATTGTGCAAACAAAGTGGTGCCGAAACCAGGGAGAATTTAAGTATATTCTACACGGACGGACTAATTGGATAAAGAAGAAGAATGACTGAACTAACAAGATTGAAGGCTATCCGAGGAGCAATAAGGACGTCTGTAACCAAGTTACTGAACAAGATAGACGATCAGATAGGAGCAGAGGCCCCTTGTCTGTCCGACTTGGAGGAAAGTAAAGAAATATTAGTCGTCAAGGAGACGACTCTAAATGAACATGATCGGGACGTTGCAGCAGCGACGGAGGAGAAGGACCTGGTCGAAGAAGTGACCACGGCTCTGGACTATATGGACAGAATAATCAAAAGGAAAACTCGGATCAACAGGTTGGTGCGCGACTCTCTCATAAAGACAGAAGAGGAGCGACAGAGAAGAGTGAGCGAAGGGAGCTCACACTCATCAAGTAGATCGGATCATATAAGACTTCCGAAATTGATAATTGGAAAATTCAGTGGTGATATAAGCCGATGGCAAGACTTTTGGAATCAATTTAAAGTGTCGATTCACAATAACACCACCCTGAGTTCAGCTGACAAGTTCAGCTATTTGAAGTCATTATTGACAGACACGGCCGCAAACGTAGTCGCAGGATTATCCTTATCCGACGAGAACTACGACAATGCAATTGCAATGTTGATGGAAAGATTTGGCCGTAAAGATTTGATCATAAACGCACACATGAACAAGCTCCTTAATCTAACCCCTGTAAAGAGTGCCACGAACATTAACGCACTAAGGAGATTGTATGATGACTGTGAAATACAAGTGAGGAGTTTAGACGCACAGGGCGTTGTATCGGACTCATATGGAAGTCTACTGTGCCCGATTCTCATGAAAATGATTCCCGAAGAAATAACCCTGGAGTTTACGCGTGTTCAGGCTACAGGGTCTGTATTGAAAGTCAAAGACCTAATGACATTCCTGCAAAGGGAACTCGAGAGTCGGGAAAGGACAATGAACTTGACACAGAGAAAGGAGACTCCACCTCCACCCGCAGACAGTGTCTGGGAAAGGAGGAGTCGGCGGCCCCAGCGCGCGGGCGCCGCATCGACATCTACATTTTACGCAGCTGATAATGAAGATGGAAAAGCATGTGTATTCTGTAACAAAAGCAATCACAGATCAAAGGACTGTTCAGAATTCACTGCTGAGATCAGGAAAGAAAAATTAAAGGTACAGGGCAGATGCTACAGATGTCTAGGTGCCAGGCACACTTCTAGTAAATGCAAAGTGCAGGGAATGTACTGTGAGGAGTGTAATAGTGTATGGCATCATAGAACAGTGTGTACCAGACAGAAGGGCACACAGAGTAATGTTAGGGAAAACCCCACAGATACTGTAGTGTCAATTGTCCCAACATCAGAAAGGGGCACAGTTCTGCTGCAGACAGCGACTGTATGGATAGAAACACCCACACGCAGCCAGATAGTGCGGTGTGTTATGGATGGGGGTAGCCAACGCAGTTTTATAAGAGAAGATATCTCAAAGGCTCTAAATCTACCAGTAGTAGGGGAGGAGGTATTGAACCTGCACACATTTGGCTCGCTAGTACCCAAACGAATAACCTGTAGGAAGGTTAGAGTGTATCTGAGAAATATTCGAACCAACCAAGCAGTGGAACTAGAACTGCTGGAGACGCCACTGGTGAGCACGTCATCAAACCTGACAACAGCCAGTGAGAAACTGAGAGGAACGCTGCACAAAAGAGGAATGCAACTTGCTGATACCCCAGTGAGGGGAATGGAATCAGAAAAGCTTGGAATCTTGATCGGAGGTGATCACTATTGGAAAATCGTCACTGGACGAATGGAGAGACTGGATGACGCACTAGTTGCGCTCGAAAGCAAGTTTGGATGGTTAGTGCAAGGAACTGTCACAACGGCGATGATGTGTGTCACAGAGACTCCAGACGTGGACGTGATGCTCGTGAGCATGGGAGAGGAGCAAGCGCTTTCAAACCAGTTGCGCAGCTTCTGGGAAACTGAATCCCTCGGAATTGACATGTCAAAAGAAGGCCGCGCTGAGAGCGCAGACGCTGCAGACGCGCCACTGAAATTCTAGGAGTCAATCAAATACACGAACGGGAGATATGAGGTTCGGTTGCCATGGAGAGAGGAACAGGTGATCATCGCTGATAACTACGCCACAGCTGAGAGTAGATTTGCTCACCTGGTAAGAAGATTCCATAGCAACCCCGTACTGTACCATAAATATAATGACGTCATCCAAGAGTATTTAGCCGAGGGAATAGTAGAAATAGTAGAACAGGTGCAGCCCAAACAGTCAGAGAACCCTATCTACTATTTACCCCATCATGCTGTAATTAGAGATCAAAGAGAAACTACTAAATTAAGAGTAGTATTTGATGCGTCTTCACATGGAAGAGATTGTCGGTCTCTTAACGAGTGTCTCCAAACCGGCCCCAATTTAAATCCAGACCTGTTAAGCATTCTAGTCAGATTTAGACAGTATAAAGTGGCCCTCATGTCAGACATTACGAAGGCCTTCCTTCAGATTTCTCTAAACGAACAGGACAGAGATGCACTGAGATTTCTCTGGACCACCGGAGACACATTGTCAATGGACCAGATCAGCATTCTGAGAATGACACGAGTTCCATTCGGAGTGTCCTCCAGTCCATTTCTATTAGCAGCCACAATTCGTCATCATCTAAAGAAATACGAGAATAAATATCCAGAGGTCGCAAAAACCCTAGATGAGTGTCTCTACGTAGATGACTATATCTGCGGTGCTCACACAGTAGAGGAGGCTTTAAAAATCACTCAAACAGCCAAGGAGATCATGTCTGAAGCTGGAATGGATTTGTGCAAGTGGAAAACGAATTCAAATGAGCTGCAAAGAGAATGGACACAACAAGTGAAAAATGAACAGGTGGAAGTCAAAAGCCAAGCGCCAATGAAAGTGTTAGGGCTGACATGGAGAACAGAAACGGACGACTTTGTGTTTGAAATGAAGGATTTTATTGAACATTTAAAAGACAAAAAAAACACGAAGAGAGGAGTTCTCCAATCCGCAGCACGAATCTTTGACCCAATAGGTTTTTTATGTCCATTTAGCATTAGGGTAAAATGCCTGTTCCAAAAAATTTGGGAACGGGGTCTCGACTGGGACGCACAGCTCCCAGATGACCTCTCCGAAAAATGGAACCAGTGGTGCGCTGAAATTCCTGATTTAGGCTCTATAGCCATAAGCAGAAGTTACACTTCAGAACTACAGAATAGTGACGACACGCTTTTAGATAAAGAGATCCACATATTCTGTGATGCGAGTGAAAAAGCTTATTGTGCAGTAGCCTATTTGCGCACGACAGATATAGATGGAAAATGCGCCACTAGTCTAATAACGGCCAAAACTAAAGTTGCTCCATTAAAGAAAATCACCCTACCTCGACTGGAACTGATGGGAGCTTTGATAGGGTCTAGACTAGGAAAGTTTGTATGTGAACAATAAAAAATGCCTGAAATCAAGACACACTATTGGACAGACTCAATGATCGCTCTCCATTGGATCAAAGGCACGGCTAAACAATGGAAGCCGTTCGTTCAGAACCGAGTGATCGAAATTCAGAACCTGACCCTCCCAGAGAACTGGGGGCACTGCCATGGAGCAGAGAACCCGGCCGATCGCGGCACACGGGGCTCCAGCGTAAAGACGCTAAAAGATGACTCTCTGTGGTGGCACGGGCCACATTGGTTAAGAGAGCCAACCGGAAAAAGTACGTCAAAAGATGATATTGATGAAGGAGTGAATTTGGAGGAGTGTGTGGTGCAAAGCCAGATAGTGAAAGAGGAGAAAACAAGTATATGTTTGGGCCCGCTATTTGACCTGGGAAAACACAGCAAACTCAACAGAGTCCTGCGCGTCACAGCGTGGATGCTGCGTTTTACAAACAATACACAGAAGAAAGAAAAAAATAAATCTGGTCCGCTGTGCGCAGAGGAAATCAGAGAGGCGGAGAAATAAACTCTCCCAAAACAGAAAGCTTCCCAAAAGAACAATCAGATTTGTTAAATGGAAGAGAAGTGCATAGAGGCTCAAAATTAATGAGCCTAAAACCGTTCATGGATAATGAAGGGCTTCTGCGCGTCGGAGGACGGCTTCAGGAAACCAACTGGGATTACGCACAGAAACACCCTCTCATACTGTCCGGGACTAACCCCTTCTCCTTGCTGGCCATTAAGAGAGCGCACAATGATGTATTCCACTCTGGTTTACAAGACACCTTGACACAGGTGAGAGAACAGTTTTGGATATTAAGAGGACGCCAGTTGGTGAAGAAAATGGTAAAATAGTGTCTCGTCTGTCAAAAAAGTAAATTAAAAGCAGGCCAACAATGTACTGCGCCCTTGCCCAAAGATAGGGTGACAGAGGCCCAGCCGTTCGAAGTAACAGGTGTAGATTTCGCAGGGCCATTATATGTAAAGCCCCAGAATAAAAAGGCATATGTAGCTTTATTTACTTGTGCAGTGACAAGAGCTGTGCATTTAGAAATAGTATCAGACCTCAGCACAGATTCATTTCTTTTGGCCTTTAGACGATTTGTGGCCCGACGAGGAATCTGTAACACGATATATTCAGACAACGCAAAAACATTCAAGCGTGCAGACAAAAATCTGAGAGCTATGTATAATTTGATAAAAGATAAGAAGATACAGGAGTTCTTTGCAGGGAAAATGATCACCTGGAAATACATAGTAGAACGGGCAGCTTGGTGGGGCGGGATGTGGGAACGCATGGTGAGGTCAGTGAAGGTGTGCTTAAGAAAGGTGTTAGGAAAAGCGTTTTTGACATTTGAAGAGCTTCAAACGTTGCTTACTGAAGTGGAGGCTGTTGTCAACTCAAGACCCCTCACCTTCACACACGCAGAGTGCGGAGAGCCTGCTCCGCTAACCCCAGCCCACTTCTTGGTGGGACAGAGACTCACGGCCCTACCTCCACTGCCCACTCCCCCCAATTACCACGCTAATGCTGACGCAGCTAAGCTCAACAAACGGTTACAATACCGTCAGAGACTGATCAACGGATACTGGATTCGATGGAAGAAGGATTATTTAATGGAGCTGAGATCAGCACACACAGCATCGAACAAGCCCAGCACATTCAAGGTGGGCGACCTGGCTTTACTGCACGAAGACAAACAGCCAAAGCATATGTGGAAAATGGGTCGCATTGAACAGGTGTTCGTAGGACGGGACGGAAAGGTTCGTTCATGTTCGTTAAGACTCCCCAAGAATCTGGTCCTGAAGAGACCGGTACAGCTGCTGTACCCCTTGGAACTAGAAGAATGATGACACCATGGGAGCTCATCGGGGGGGAGTTTGTTGTGACTTTTTGATAGTAATATATAATTTGAACAGCTTGAAATATATCATTTATTATTGCACCAAAAAGGTGAAATGAAATTGGCATAAATATGTTTTATAATAGCCTAAATGGAGATTCAAGTTACATTGTTTATCATATTGTTTAGAATTAGATTGCATTATAGACTAGATTCTGTAACGCACTATTTTTGCCCCCAGTGGGAAGTCAGCTGCGCGCAGGCCTAGACCACACAATTGAACGCTAATTGGCAACGCGTACCACCTGTAAAAGGGTGTGTTTGATCCTTCGGGAGAAGTTAGTTGACAGAATGTTTGTTAGAATAAGCTATGCCTCGCTGCTGCTCTGCTCTAGAAAAACCTGTAAAGGGAGAAACGAATTAAATGGAATGGAATTGAGAACTGCATTTCTGCCTCTTGGTCATCAATGAAACATGACGAACAAAAACTGTGAAATATGAATAATCATACGTGTTTAAATAAGAAGAGGATTTGGAACAGTTTATTGTGCAAACATACACATAAGTGCACGACATGAACACGAGCACGAACACACAAACACAGACACACACAGGAATGCACACATCTGCACGTACACACATAGCCACATGCTTGCACACATACACGTACACACACACGCACGCGCGCACAGACACACACACACACACACACACACACACACACACACACACACACACACACACACACACACACACACACACACACACACACACACACACACACACACACACACACACACACACACACACACACACACACACACACACACACACACACACACACACACACACACACACACACACACACACACACACACACTAACTCAAAGCCTATGACCAAATTGTTTGGCACCGTTCCCCCTCTGGAACATCTGCCATCATGGCCGTGATCAGCCTGGTTAGGTGTATACAACATCTGTTGGTAGACCACTACAACAGCTGTCACGCATAACAAACAGGTCTCAGGCCTTGTCCACACATACATGGGTATTTTTAACCCTTTCACTGCCACACGACAGAAGGTTAACCCTTTACTATCACACAACCGACGGTCGCCGGTTGCTGTCGCGTGGCAGTGTATTGTTGCAGTGAAAGGGTTAACCGTTTTGGTACTGCGGCAGTGAAAGGGTTAAACATTTTAGAAAATCTCACAACAACGCAAAATCGCTCACATGAAATTACCTGATGGCGTGACCTAAAACTCAGTTTTCTGCCATTGGATGGGAGGCCAAAGCGCGGAGAAAATAGTATGTTTTCAAAAATGTGTCAACGGGGGGCCATTGGTTAAGATGTCAGGCTGTTTTCAGTGACCTAAAATGAAGTTTGCATGCGGACGAAAGGCCAAAACGGAGAGAGAAAAAGCTATGATTTAAAAAAATACCCGTGTACATGTGGACAAGGCCTCAGTCAGGTCTCCACAGCAACATAACCCCACCTCCCTCCCCACTCCACCACTAACCACCCACCTGCCCCACTATGCATCACAGCACATGATATATAACAATATTTACTGCATACATCACTGTCAGCACCAGGAGGACATCATATTTTTTTATTCCGGTGGCTTTCCACCCCCTCAAATGCTTATCCTCGCCATCTCCAAACGGCTCTCCGAAACCCACTTTCCACCCCCAACCCCCATACCCCCCCCCCCCCCCCCCCCCCAACCTGAAGGAGCTGATAAAAATAGTTTTAGTTTATGTGTGTGTTTGTGATAAGAGTTCTAAGTCGGTGGCAGCCCCTCAGGGTGGCATGGCTAATCCACTTAAGATGGTTTATTGGGAGTGGCATGTGCAGAGTTCCTCTGTCTGCAGCTTGCACATCACCTCTGCTCACTGAGGGGGACCCAAGAGTATCTCTCTCTCCCTCTCTTTTTCTTCCTTTCTCTCTATCTCTCTCTCCATCTGTCTCCCCCTCTCTCCACCCTGCTCGCTCCAACTGCCCCACTCCACTTTTCTCTATTGGCGTTTTTCCACTGCATGGTACCTACTTGACTCGACTCTACTCTACTCTGCCTTTTCGGTTTTCCATTGCCGAAATTCATGCACGGTACCTGGTACCAGGTACTTTTTTTTGTACCTGAGTTTAGTCTCACAAAAATATCGCTAATTTTGTTAGCTTATGTGACTGGGATTTCCCATTATAACCATTGCGGCTAGTGTACATTAGCTAATAAGGCACTGGTTTCATAGCTTCATAGCTACAGTAGCTTCGATATGTGTGTGTCAGGGCTCCCTCGCTATGCCGACTAGCTACACTGACGGGGGGGTACTATCCGCAGTGGAAAACGAACAAAGTACCAGGTACCAAAAGCGAGTAGAGTCGAGTCCAGTAGAGTAGGTACCATATCTCCCTAATCAGGTCTCTCTCTCTCTCTCTCTCTCTCTCTCTCTCTCTCTCTCTCTCTCTCTCTCTCTCTCTCTCTCTCCCTCTCCCTTTCCCTCTCTCTCTTCCTCTCTCTCTCTCTCTCTATCTATCCTCTCTCTCTACTACCATGACTTATTCATCCTGACCTCGTCTGACCTCTTTTCGCAGCCTGAAGGTCAAAGGTAGCGTGCTTCAGGCTGGTCTGTCCTTAGCTATCTATCTATCTATCTATCTATCTATCTATCTATCTATCTATCTATCTATCTATCTATCTATCTATCTATCTATCTATCTATCTATCTATCTATCTATCTATCTATCTATCTATCGTTCTATCTATCGTTCTATCTATCGTTCTATCTATCGTTCTATCTATCTATCGTTCTATCTATCGTTCTATCTATCGTTCTATCTATCGTTCTATCTATCGTTCTATCTATCGTTCTATCTATCGTTCTATCTATTGTTCTATCGTTCTATCTATCGTTCTATCTATCGTTCTATCTATCTATCTATCTATCTATCTATCTATCTATCTATCTATCTATCTATCTATCTATCTATCTATCTATCTATCTATCGTCCGTCTCACATGGTTGTTACTAAGTCTCTGCTATTGTATCCATTTTGTACCAATTGAACACTGCCATCAATTATATCTCAAAATTAATCTTAGACACTTCTTAAATGTCATGTTCAAATGTCATTCTGTTGTTCTGAATACACATTACAGCCTATCTGCGAGTAAGAGCCTATTCTTTATTTTCTCTAGATGTATTACGTAACCGGTTCTTTTTTCAGTTTTCAGTTTTGCTTTGCCTCTGAATGTTCAATTTCGTTTTTCAATCAAAGTCAGTAGTTATAGGGTATTTTTTTAATATAAATTAATTACTTGACCCATGGAACACTGTACCCTGATTGTGATCTGGTGTAAGTCAAGAACACACTTAAATCTGTGAGTTTCAGATAGAGCAGATAGGATTCTACAAGTACAAAAAACAATTAGCCACAAGAACACATATAAAAAAAGATTAAAAAAAAAAAAGACAGAAATCTGTTTAATTTGATTGGTAATCATAACTATTGTCAAGTTGAATGTTATTCAATGTTAGTTTGTTAAAGGGGCAGTTCATCCAAAATAAAAAAAATTACAATTTCCCTGGAGTGTTATCTCTCCATCCAGATAGCTTCGGTGAGTTTTAGAGATTATCTGCCGTATGACCTGCTGTCACTCCAATGCAATGAAGCTGAATGGCACTGGGTTTGCACCAAAAATAAAAAAGGAAAACATTTGAAAAACTCAAAAGCAATGTCTCTTTCCAGTAACCGTGAGCCGGTTATCCACAGAGCCTGTTTAATTCAGGAACAATTTTCCACTAAAGTACACTCCCATAATAATATGACCTTGACTTAAAATAAAAACAAACAGAATACTGGCACTCACAGATCAATAGTCCTCTATTTATTGTGGACAAAAACGAACACGTTTCAGCTAAAAGCCATCAGGGCTATTGATCAGCGAGTGCCGGTATTCTGTTTGTTTTGATCCTTGCCACAACCGCTTACACCGTACAGTCTTCAGGATTTGGAGCTGTGTGCGCTTCTACTTCTCACCCTATCTTGACTTAAAATAACCAACGTGGCTGGATTAGTTATGAACATAAGTGAAACGTTGGTGATGCATCTATTCGGTGATGTATCGACCTTCCAATACACAGTTCCTGGGGCCAAGCTTCCTGCGTTGGCTGAGGCTCTCCTCTTTTCAAAATTTTTACATTTACATTTACATTTAGTCATTTAGCTGACACTTTTATCCAAAGCGACTTACAGATTGTGAACAACAAGTCAGCAAGAGAGGTACCTCTCTGGCAGCTAAGGGTCAGTGGCATTGTTCGTCAAATAGTAACAAGCTTGAGTGTTACACTCTGAGTGCATAGTAGTATAGACATATGAGCATGATATGTAGTAGTATGAGTATAGTAGCATAGTAGTAGGGTATATGGTAGTAAATAGTAGTACAAAGACAGTAAGAATACATGCCCCAGTGCATGCCCCACTTTAAACATTCACCTTTAACATTCACTTCAAACTCTTTTAACACTACACCATATTTTATCTATTTATTACTAAAACGATTTGCACTACCTCTTTACTTCATTTTAGCATTTTGTTTGCATTTTGTACTCTAGTTTTGTATATTGTATATTTTGTATAGTGTTTGGTCTTTTTATTTTACTGTATGAAGCACAATCTCAGGAGGCTCATACAGAACCAAGCATTTCACTGTAATATACCTTATATTACTATACTATACAATACTACAACTCCCCAAAGAGCTAGGGGGACTGGCACTGCCTAACTTCCAGCACTACTACTGGGCGTGTAACATACACAAACTTTTATATTGGATGAGGGGCACGACACACAACTTAGGCCCGGTGTGGGTCGACATGGAACTCTCTTCCTCTAGACACTCTCTTCGCTCTCTGCTGTGCTCCCAACTCCCTATCTCGGTTACTGGACTCTCTGCAAACCCAATGGTGGTCGACTCCACTAAAATGTGGATTCAAATCAGGAAAAGCCTCGGCCTCCATAGGGCCTCTGACCTCTCCCCCACTTTTAACAATAATTTATTCCTGCCCTCTTGCACTGATTCTTCCTTTCAAGTCTGGTTTGACAAAGGGATAACCACTTTTAATGATCTCTATGACCAAGGGACTTTCATGTCTTTTGCAGACCTCGTAAAGAAATTCGACCTTCCCAAATCCCACCTGTTTCGTTTCTTCCAAATTAGGCACTTCACACAGAACCAGAACCCCAAATTCCCTAGTTGGCCCCCTGAAACCCTGTTCTCAACCCGGAAAAAAAACGGCTAATCATCTACAACACCAACATCTACAATCTGATTAACTGCGCTACGGATACCCCAGGAACCGACCCTAAGAACTCTTGGGAGCGGGAGCTGGGAATTTAACTGTCTGATGAGTATTGGAGTTGGGCATTGGACTCTGTCCACTCCTCTTCCATCTGTGCGAGACACGGCCTCACACAGTGCAAGGTTATACACAAAGTCCACTATACAAACTCGAGACTCTCTCGAATGTACCCCAACATCTCTGATGCATGTAATAGATGCAAACAATCCCCTGCCGATCACACCCACATGTTCTGGTCCTGCCCCAGCCTTGCCACATTCTGGTCTGAAATTTTCGAAACTATCGGCACAGCCTACAACATTACTATCACCCCTGATCCTCTCGTGGCCTTGTTCGGTGTTCCTCTGCAGCCTCTTCCTTCCAAAATATCACATCCTGTTCTTGCCTTCTACACTTTATTGGCCAGGCGACTTATTCTCTTTAAATGGAAACACAACCAACCTCCATCTCACAATAGCTGGCTTAAAGAATTACTTTTATCCATAAACCTTGAAAAACTCAGATTCTCACTCAAAGGCCCTAATGGCTCCCTTAACACCATTGAGAAAACCTGGAGACCCCTTTTAAAGCACATATACTCATTGACTACCCTGCCTGACTGTGATGACTGAGCCTCCATCCCCTCCCCCCTCCCTCTGTTTTTTTTGTATTTTAATTATTTTTTGTTGTTGTTGTTGTTTTCGTTGTTGTATTATATGTATTATATGTCTGTTATCACTCTCCGTGGATGGGACGGGGAGGGGCTAGGGGATAGGAACGGAAAATGGGGGGGGGGGGGACAAAGGAAGATGTATCATTTGTATAATTATCTGTACTTTTTATTTTTTGAAAACTTCCAATAAAGCAAGTTATAAAAAAAAATATATATATATATACCTTATGTGACAAATAAGACAAAACTTGAAACTTTTTTTTACCCACCTTTTCCTCCTTATTTTCCTATTTTTCTCCCATCCCAATTTCGTGTTTCCAATTCTCCCCTCCCCCTTTTTTTTTTCTTTGTTTTCTTTATCTTTTTCCCCCTCCTTTTTCCTCCGTTTTTCTCCCATCCCAATGTTAGTTGTTATGCCAATTCCCAATCCCCTTCCTGGTCGCTGCGCACCTACCCCCTACGGTCGGTCTGGGAGAGTGGAGGTTATCACATGCTTCATCCGACACATGTGTAGCCAATCAACCGCTTCTTTTCACCTGGCAGCGCGGACTCTCACTGAGAGGGTGTAACGTGTGGAAGGATCACACTACCCCCCTTAGATCCTTTCCTCGCTGAGCAGGCGCCCCGACCGAACTGTAGGAGTCGCTGTTTACAACGACCAGGACCCACCCACCAGCTTTCCCACCCCTAACACTGCCAATTGTGTTATTATGGTAGCAATGCCGAGAGCTGGGCTCGAACCCAGCATCTCCTGCACTAGTGGCGAGCGCCTTGCCCACTGCGCCACTTAGCCGCCCCCTCCCCTCCCCTGTTTTGAACGTTGCTCGCATATGCCCCCCACTGGTCGGTTTTAGGGAGGATAGAAGCCTTGCATCACGTGTCCCCTCCTGTACACGAGGAGGCAGCCTGTCACAACTTTTCACCTGCCAGCGCGGACTCTCATTGGCGA
The DNA here is from genome assembly GCF_963971535.1 of Notolepis coatsorum. Lineage (NCBI taxonomy): Eukaryota > Metazoa > Chordata > Actinopteri > Aulopiformes > Paralepididae > Notolepis > Notolepis coatsorum. The sequence goes on from NC_140174.1 coordinate 103,151,331, forward strand.
GGTGTAACGTGTGGGAGGCTCACACTACCCCCGCTATTTCCTGTCTCTGCTGTGCAGGCATACCCCAACCGACCTGTAGGAGTCGCTGTCCACAATGTCCAGATTACCACCCATCGACTTCCACCCGCTGACTCTGCCAATTGAGCCAGTATGACGGCCAGCCCAAGCCGAAGGCAATGCTGACACCCGGATTCCAGACCGGAGTCTCTTGCATTGGTGACGAGCGCATTCTCCGCTGCGCCACCCAGCCGCAAACTTGAACTTGAAACTTGAACTTTTCCCTTGTTGTTAGATCTGAGTCATAAATAAAACACTTTGGGGGTATGTGCTCCTAGTTTCTCCCGCTGTCTGAAGCGGAGCATTTGGCCCCCGGACATGAATATATGCCACGCATGGCGTCAGACTTGACAACCGAATACCTGGTCGCATCCCAACCCAACCAACCACTACCCCACACTACCTCTGAGCTGTATGCAGTATGCACCATTCTAAAATCTGTCTGTCTGTCTGTCTGTCTGTCTGTCTGTCTGTCTGTCTGTCTGTCTGTCTGTCTGTCTGTCTGTCTGTCTGTCTGTCTGTCTGTCTGTCTGTCTGTCTGTCTGTCTGTCTGTCTGTCTGTCTGTCTGTCTGTCTGTCTGTCTGTCTGTCTGACCAAACTAGACTCTTATTCACCTTTGCAAAGTATAATTAAGCCAGTAATATAGGAAAAATAGGAGATTAAGGTGGCAAAATAGGGGTAAATACATTTAGAAAGGTAATTTAAAAAGACAATGTTAAATGCAACAGGATTGTCTTAAAATAGACAATCATCTGGAGAAAGCTATATTCAACTAAATATAGGTGCCAATATTCTTGGTTAAAACCACCCCAATATGACTAAACATGGTTATACACCTCCAAATTCTGATCAGAAAAAACGATAACGTTTATGATTAAAATATAGCCATTACTAAATTATTAAACTGTTAGTTAGTCAAATTAGACACTGGATATAAACGGTTAACTAAATGAAATAACATATTCTCTTAGAGATATTAAGCCGGCCTCTCTAAGAAAGTCATGTGAGACCGGGCGTAACCAAAAACGGCCGTAAGATGTTTCAACCAATCAGGATGTAGAGCTACTCCCCTCTGACGCGTATTCTAGGAGGAGGAGTCTAAGCTTTAAAAAAGCATGCACGATAGATAGAGAACACACACGCTTTTTGAAACCACCCAGGCACAGGAGGAGAGCCAGAGAAGACGGCTGTAAGCTGAGAACGAGAACAGAATCTCTTTGTTCCTTAGGAGACGCCACCGCCATCGAGGAACCAATGAAGACATTCTTTTTAATTGTGTTCGATTATTCTGGTATTGATGACAAACGGCATAGGGTTTGCTTCCATCAATATTATTGCACATACTCCTTTTTTCATTGAACCAGATTCATTGTTGTTCACTTTTTGGACTCTGAAAATAAAAGCGGATCTGAACAGTAGATCACTTCTCTTCTCCTCATTGATGCTTCCACTCTCGGGTCGTTCTACAAGACCATGTTGGTCTTTATAAGTAATAAGGGTTTATCAAACGGACAAAACACAACGCAGGGTACTATATACATCTGGTTTTTAGAGGCAGAACCAAGAACGCTTATTACTATACCTGTAATACGCATGCCATTAGTAATGTAAATGTAAAAATTAGTGAGAGTCGAACCCTGGCGACATCACAGACCTCTGTACCAAGAGGTGAATTCATTTCTAAGCACTCAGTCTGGATGCCTCAGGGGAGTGAGTTTTACTTCCTGGTACCGCTACCGTGCCACAGCCACTTCACAACGTCCGAAGTTCTTCGTGACTGGGCTTCGCGGTACCATCCGTTACACTAGCTGAGTGTAGTATAGTATAGTAAATATGTCACCATCAATGTTATAAAACAAATGCATTGGACAGGTATATTTGGATCACTATTGTAAATATGGCATAGGCATTTTTGGTCCACTTTCACATAGTAATATAGTGATCTAGCTTTGTCAACTCCATTCATCATTTTTGTCCTGTGGGAAGCTGGTGATCATCTTGTGTGTGTATATATAGTCGATAACAGTGTAAATGTATACATACATATGTCTGCTTATAACGGTGTATACATATACTGCACTTACTTACTTAGGCCCCCCAGCTAGTTACTTGTCTCTTGAGCTCCGCCTCAGTGTCCCGCATCCAGGTGTTCTTAGGCCGCCCTCTCTTCCCCTTCCCCTGGGGATTCCAAGTCAGGGCCTGTCGTGTAGTACTGGTTGCCGGTTTCCTCAAAGTTTAGCTTAAACTGTACACTGTATTGTAAATATGTTCACAATCGGCATAAAATGCACAAACTGTGAACAACCATACAGCTGATTTGCTCGGTTTTATAGTAAGTCAACCAGTGTATAGTTTTATAAAGTATTATCTGTGTAAATGTATACATAAGTGTATACTGTACTGTAAATATTACATCACTGTTTTCTAATGCACAGCAACTGAATGTTTTTTTCTGACTGCTGATTTGCACATACTGTGCATCTGTGAAGTAAAAATAAAAAATGTCATTGCATCCAAATTGCACGTTGGTTTATTATAATGAAATGTTTTTTTCTGTGATTCTATACCACCAGTGTAAATGTGTTATAACTGATTTGTTTGTTAGCGCCAGCCCCCCTGTAATACAGGTAGGTACAGAACAAACACTGTCCAACCAATCCAGTACAGGAGCAGAGTAGAAACGGTACAGAAATGAAAAACAGTCTAAATGGGTTATAGTGTTGGTTTTGACAAACGGAATAATGTGTGTAGTTATGTTGCCTATGACCTGTAAATATACTATACCTGATCGAATTCAATAGCTATTGGCCTACTAACCTGATCAATACAATATACCTACCTGATTGATAAAAATAGCTTTACTGTATTTCATCTTTGGTATTTGTCATAGTAGAATACAGAATAATTTATAATTCAATGCTTTTGGCTGTGTTTCTAGACATTTACCAGTCTAAATAGGTTATAACGTGTTCGATCATTTAGCCCCCCCCCCCATTTTGGTTTTGACAAACGGAATAATGTGTGTAGTTATGTTGCCTATGACCTGTAAATATACTATACCTGATCGAATTCAATAGCTATTGGCCTACTAACCTGATAAATACAATATACCTACCTGATCGATAAAAATTGCTTTACTGTATTTCATCTTTGGTATTTGTCATAGTAGAATACAGAATAATTTATAATTCAATGCTTTTGGCTGTGTTTCTAGACATTTACCAGTCTAAATAGGTTATAACGTGTTCGATCATTTAGCCCCCCCCCCCCCCCCCCCCCCCCATTTTGGTTTTGACAAACGGAACACTAGGTGTGGAGTCGTGTTACCATGGAAATAATGTGTCTCAGGCAGCGAATCCCAATTTGCGCATGCTGCACGAAAAGCTCTATAACTCCGTTTTCAAGAAATGCGCCTGGTTTTCCCTCAATATTTACCTTTTTTAACTTGTAATTGTGAACGAACAAAGGCATGTAGACAAACGTTATTTTTCATATTGAAGATAAAATAGTTCTTGTCAGATGAGCCGAACCATTTCCCCATAGCTAGAATATAGAATATAGAAATAGTGTTGCTAAGATCATGAAATATCGCGAAAACGGTCACAAAATCCTCTGTCCTCTGAGGCCAAAATCCCCGCGGGGCGCCGGTCGTCATAGTGTTAAGCATCCAAAGCAGTGGCCATTCATTTTTAAATGTTCCAATTTTTTCTCATGTGGCTCTGATTTTAATCGCAAGCAATCCAATATTGCATGTTTGCCTTTGCAGAGACTGCATAGGGCCGGAATAGCAACCTGAGTGCTTGTGTGTTGCTGTACTTTGGCTGTTTGTTGTTTGGTACTGCACTCTTCAGCTACTGCTGCTACCATGGTAACAAAGCTACTGCGTCTTGGCTGTGCTCTCATGTCAAACGTTTTGTTCTTTGAGATGAAGCTTTTAGTCGGAGTTGGGTCTTTAATGTCTCCAAACACAGGGTGCAGCAAGATGTTAGCCTGTGCTTCCATAAATTCCACCAGATGTATGAATCGAGCTCTTGTGTTTTCATAAGCTTTAGTCCGCCATTGTTTTCTGAGTTTGTATGGGAGCTTGGATAATATCAGTCTTAAATTGGATGTAACATCCAGTTCATCCATGTACTCCAAGTCTTGCATAGCATTGCAACATCCCCTCAGGTATAAGGCATATGAATGGAGTGATTTTCCATCATCTGCTTTAACAGCGGTCCAATTCAGTGCTTTATCCAGGTAAGCATTTGCGATCTTCATCTCGTCACCAAAATGTATCTTTAATTGTCGCATAGCCTCTGGATATCCTCTTTGCCCATTCATGTGCATGCAGCTACTCACTATGGCTCTGGCTGGACCTGATGTGAATTGTTCAAGAAAGTAGAGCCTATCCTGGAAACAACTAGTCTTGTGCTCAATTGCATGTTTAAAAGCCAGCATGAAGGACTGGTAAAATAGCAGATTTCCGTCGAACACTGGGACCTCTCTTTTGGGTAGTAGGGAGAGATTTTGCTGTCTGATCATTAAATCAGCTATTTAATTTTGTTTTTGTACCATTGCACTGAGATCTCCATGAGAGACCTTACTGACATCATGATCTTCCAGCTGTGGAATAGATGCATTTTTGGCTCCATGCGAACTACTGCTGATGTGTTCCACTGCCCTCTGCAGTGGGGTCTTGGGTATTGCAGTCAATTGAATGAATTCCATAGAAGTGTCAGTATTAAGTGTAGATTCCACCTTTTGTGCAGGTTCCACAGTTCCATCATCATAATATTGATTCATAGGATCCATCTGTGATCCAGGCTCATCATTGCTTAGAAGGACTTTAATCCTGGCATCTGCTGCTGCTATTTGTGCATCCAGCTCCACTTTTTCCATTTTTGATTTGATCATCGTTTCTTCCAGTTTTAAAGCATGTATGTCCTTTAAAGCAGCAGACCTGGCCTTCAGTGATGCCTTTTCAGCGGCTGCCATTTTAGCTGCAGAAGATACCTTAGAGGATGCTTTAGATCAGTGGTTCTCAACTGGTCTAGCCTCGGGATCCAACATTTTCATTAAGTCGCGACCCACATTTTTGAACCACTATGATTTATTTCAAAAAAAGAATTGTGCAGTAATACGCACTCTTTCATGCACTGTTAAAAACATGAAATAAACACAAAAAAGTGCAACTAGGGCTAAAAACCCAATGAAATAAAATTATAATAAATAATATATGCTTCTTAGCAGATTTATTAGATTAACATAACAGCCATAGGTTTGGGGGAACTAATGGGATAACTGGGGTTGCAACAAAAGTGCAACTAGGGCTAAACATCCAATGAAATAAAATAATATAAAAAATAAAAAATAGAAGGGTGGGGGGGGGGGGGGGGGGGGGGTGTGGGCAAAGGGGGGATTTTTTTTGTCAAATCAGTTGTGCAATAGTCACTTTTGGTGAGTTGTTTCTATACAATTCACTTGTATGACATTTAGGTATGACACAGGACTACACAAGCATTTTTAATATAGAAATGTGTCAACCACAATATTTTGCATACAAATTATGCAGAATGTAATATCATAACTGTCTATTATTTTTCTTGCAATTGAGCCAATTTTCCTTAGGTACGGTTTTGAGGTGTGTGTTCAACAGAATATAGTATCAAAAACACATTCACAAAAAGTATGGGTTACTGAATGCTGAACTGCACTGTTATAATCACTAAGCCATCGTAAGACCTTACCTGTGTCCCTGTATCACTTGTCTCTGCTGCCCTCTGATTAAAAAACGTCTGTATGTCCATTTTCCCTTTTTTTTGGCATATTTCAGTTAGTGTTGTGAAGGGCCAGATTAAACCGAATATATATATTTATTTATATATATATATTTAATTGTATTTGTATATTCTCTAATATTCCCTGATATCCCTTGTATATTCCTTGTACAATATGCATTGAATATCCATTCTAGCCTACTGAACATCCCATAATAGTCTCCATTCTACTATTGGTCGAGACCTTGGTGCCAGGCTGCCATACCCCCCAGACCCAGTTCAAACGTACCGCTCAACATGTACGAACAAGTCCTAGTTCCGCGTAGGAATCTGGCTACCGCACCACTAATGGGACTATTTGTTCATAGTGCGTATATATACTGCGCTACTAAAGTAGGACTTCCTTTTCAGTCCAGTTTCTTACCCTCCAATAGAGTCACAGACGTAAAGCCTCCCCGCGACGCCACGTGTGGGAGTAAGGCCAAGTTCGCCTACCATCGGTATTGAGACATCGTGTATATTAATATTTGAATAGTCATATTTGGCACTATATCGTCGAGTTGGACGTAGTCTATTAAGCTAATAATAGTCTGTTAATATATAGTGCTTCGTGCGGTGAGAATACTACCGTAGTCAGTACCCCATCGTTTCGGGCAGAGAACTGGCTGCTTATCCAGGGTGGTTGACCCCACGTGAAGCTGCACCCGAGGAGCCCCAGAGCCGACGAGCGAGTGGACCTGTATACCGGATTATTCTACCGACGACAGCCCGCCTTCCCCGGCACGGATTATGCTTTGTATACGTTGATTATTCCATGGATAAAGACCCCCGACACTGCCGTGTGTTGGAACCCCCCCCCCCCTGGAGAGGACGCAAGGTGAGGAGACGCTCTGCAAGACGAGGTCGCTTCACGTCTCTCCTCCGTGGACCGGAGGACGCCGGCCCACAAAGAGTCCATCTGCTTTCCATCTGTGGTCCAAGGATCGCCGGCGCATTGAACGGCACTACAGTGGGTTCACCTGGGATACCCTTGGCCGGATGAGGCGGCCGGACTCTACCCCCCCCCCCCCTTCCTACTCCTGTCGGCTTACAAGCGACCGGATTAACCCCCCCTAGTGTATCCAGTATATAATCATTGAAGTATCATTGCTGCTTTTCCTTAACTATTCCAGGTTGTATATGTACCACCTGCGCCTTCAGAGATTGGACATTCTCTATTGATATACCGACGAATACTCTTGCCATAAAAGTGCATACTAATTCCCATTCATAATTGTGATT
>NC_140174.1:103163431-103196948 GCF_963971535.1 Notolepis coatsorum
TGAAGTCTGACGTCTCGTAATAGCTTCCTTGTGACAGAGTGGGTCTGTCACTGACGCCGGGGCAGCACGCACACACACATACACACAACAGTCACTCATAATATACATTCATACATAATCAAACATGCATACATATCCATTAATCTAAGCATACATGCATTTATACATACATTCATATATCCATTCATACATATATTTATTTATTGTTGTTGTCTTGTGTATATATATTTATTTGTTGTGTTGTGTATATATATATATTTATTTATTGGTATGGGAGGTTGTTTTTATATAATGTGTAGGAAACGGCAATCCATTTTATGTGTAGCACCTGTGTAGTTTTGTGTTAATTAATTATGTGTGGCACCTGTGGAGGGGGAGGAGTGCAGGTGTCATGAGGGCTGCGTGCCCAAGGTTCTGGGTCCTTGCCCTGCATCAGTTACACTGAAGGTGACTGAGGGAAGTGCCGTATGTGTTTGTTAGTCTGTTTGTCTCTGTGGTGGTGCTTCACCAGATAACGGTTGCAAAGTGGGTAACTAGGGAAGCGCCACCCAGTAAGTGTTTTGCCTATCAGATGCCGTTATTGTGGAACGCATCTGATAAGACTGCAGAGGTAGGGTATAGTTTAGTTATTTATTTAGATTAAGTCATTTGTTTATGTAATGTCACCTCTGCACTTGGAAGGCTGGGAAATAAAAACAACACCAAGACCATTTTTTCGACTACGCCATCGTTTGTGTGACTTTGGAGGGGCGAGGAGAAGGACCCCGTCACATTCCTCTTTGCATTAACATCAATTGTCTGGTGGCGAGATCTGCTTTGGAGACTTCCCCTCTTCTCTATCTTCCGACGTGTTTCTTTAAATGACTGCCATTCCTTGTTATTGCCTCCCTCAATCTTCTGTGTGGAAGGGGCTCTGGGTCTGGGCTTTATTCAACTACAGAAAGCATAATAACCACAAGGATAATAATAACCATCAGACAACGGCGGGCGACATAATAGTGGACACCTGAAAAGAATGAGAGAAACAAAAGGCAATCCTAGCAGGCCTTCCTGCTATCTATCTTCTCCTCCTTATTCTTTGCCTCCCCTCCTCTCCTATCTCCCCCTCCGCTCTGCTCCTCTCCTCTTTCCTCCCCTCACATCGCCCTCCTGTCATCTCTTCGAAATGTCCTAGTTGCATTGTCATAGGAACTGAAAATGTCATCGCAGCCCCAGTGCCCATGTGCCAACTCATGGTGAGGGGAATTTGACCTCGGTCCAATCGATAGAACAGCACAGCCTCATCTGTCCCTTTGTCACTTGATTGGTGTTAAATGCCAACGCAAACAATGGGGCCTGGTAGCTCTTTGGACACACAAACCCACTAAGTGTCCTCTCCCATAGGGCAGGTGTGGTGAACACACAGCCTACATATATAAAGCAGCCTAACAACCCTGGCAGCCCTGTCTCACAAGACCCTTAGATGTTGAGTGCTACAGTATGATAGATATTACGTCTGGGAAATTGATTGAGTTTCAATTTTATTTCTGCCCACGATCATGAAAACAAGATCATCAAGATAAAATGATTATTGTTCCGCATGCTGTGTTGCTCTCATTTGGTCTTGTGTTGTAAAAAATGCAGCACACCCTTCATTCACAGCATTGCTCTCTGCCACACACCGCCCACCCCCCCCCCCCCCCACCCCACCCCACCCCCCAAGCCCAAACGGTGGTTTCAGCTTGTGTTGAGAGGGAGGAGGGAGCCACAGCATGTTTCTCCAGTTATTTTGTTATAACTCGTAGAAGATGACAGAAAGGCAGGCTTTGGTCAAGAAGGTAAAACAAATTCAGTCGCCGTCATATGATGTTCTCAAATCAATGAGTAGTCGTGTTTAATATTCACTATTTCACTATTAATCTAAATAATTGTGGTTATGATTGTTGCTATAATCGAGCAGCCCTGATAGATATTGGTTAAAAAAGTAAAAAAGTATAAGTATGAAATCCCTATCAGATGTGATCAGATGTGTATGTTTTCACAACAATAAGGCTGGGTGGTCCTCTCTGGCAGAGATGTGATTTACACTGGCATCTATTTCTGTATAAAACCATTGTTGGGACATCTTCCACCATATATAATTAATATATTAATTATTGGCCTGGACCTCTGGACCTCATCATATTCGCTCCAATGATTGTCTCACACTTCAAGCCCCCAGAGTTCTCACTGAACTTGGGAAGTCTGCTTTTAGCCGCTGTGCCCCCTGACACACGGAACGTTCTATAATGTACCTTAAAACTCAATGCATTTGTATCCTTTGGACAGTTTAAATTCTTATTGACCAACCATTCCACCCCAGTCTGCAGTTGTGTTTAATTGTTTTATTGATTGACTTTCTTGTTTTAATTTTTACATTCATTGTTGTTGCTGTATTTTTCACTGGAAATGAGAGTTCACTCTCAATTGATCCTTTTGAGGCTAAATAGAGATTGAATAAAAAATGCAATGAATGAACAACAGAACACTTCAGATTCTTTCAATTTGGCCTGCTGGTGTAGTGACCTGCAATCTGTTCTGCCCGCCTCCGCCTTCTCCAGTCCTTCTTTTGGTATCATCTGAGGCTATTGTTAACTATCTGTGCTGTTGGCCTTAGGCTGCCTGGAGAGGGGATCCTGCCTGTTCGGCAACACAGTAGACATCGAGAATCTATGGTCTCAATCACATCTAATCAATGCAGGGTAGTGAACGGGGTTACGGGGGTAGTTGCAAAAACAAAGTGCCGTTCCGCACAGGGGAGTCACTAGACTTTAGGCACCACTGGGGCACAGGCCCCCACCACTGGGGTTCCATATCAGCACGGCTGTGCTGGTCCATCGGCTTTGCGTCGGGCTGATGCAATCGATATGGGACCTCCCTCTCGTGGGATATTGCTTTTTATTTATTTATAATGGCACATTTCATCTGCAAAATGCTGTAATACAGTAGTCTCAAAATGTTGAATACATGCCACGAAAGCAGATAAGTGAATAATCAAAACTGAATAATTTCTTATACAAAGATACGGTTTGTTTAAATAAATACAATCAACATTCATTTTGGATTTCCATGCCTTGTTTTCATTAACCGTCTATGGCAGGGGTTGGCAACCTTTACTATCAAAAGAGCCATTTTGCCCCCTCCTGCACAAAATGTAATTCCTTTGGAGCCGCAAAACCTATTTACCCATAACACTTTCTTCGCCAGGCTTATGTACATCATTATACCATCCTCTGCCAGCTCTATTTGTCTATGGAGAAGTTCCCCTTCTTTGCAGGGCTATAACTTTTTAAATTGTATTGCTAAATTGACATTACTATGGCCCATTCAACGTCAATTATCTATCATTCAGGACGTAGGAACGTTATACTTTTTCATTCACATATTCATACTAAAATACGGTCTAAAGTATAAATATGTTTTTATCGTTTTCTGCAGCATTCTCCAGAACGTGATTTATAGCCCTAAATGCATTATATTGATGATCAAATACAGTTTGATAGCGATCTGCGCGAGATAAAAAATTTCAAATGGACGTGCTTCTAGAAGTTACTACTTATCATCTGATGTTGACCGGATGGGGGGGGGGGTCGTTTATAATTCCGTGGCCAACGTTAGATGATTCATCTAGTGTGGGTGATATGATCATTAGAGCAGTTTGTATCGAACACGGTAAAAAAAAGCGCTGAAACTCACCGCAGCTTCCTCGTAGCGTTGGGCGATGAGCATGGAGCAAAAATATTCCTATTATGGGATGTTGAAATATGCGATCCATCTCCAGGTTGTATAATAGTATATACGTCCAAATCATGTTGTTTATCGAGTTATTGGTAACGGATCACTATCCATTGTGTCGCGCTCGAGTCCCGGCACCTATAGCGAATGATCGGACCGAATTTGGATGAGCACCAGTTTCCGTTTCCGGTTTCCGGTTTGGGCGATCCGCCGATCGGCCACCAGATGGCGCTCTTGAACCGTTGGAGAGTTGAGAGGGGATCAACAGTAGATCTCATGTCTCCGGGGGAGAAATATGATTGCGATCACAGATTTTTGAAATATTGATCTCAATGACGTGCTACGGCGTCATTGGCAGAATTAGCATGGCGGGGAATGACGAGTTTAGGCGTCCTTGGCAGAGAAAGTGTTAAAATGAAGATAACACAGTGTATAAAGGTTACATATACTTATACATATTCAAAAGCTTATTTCTAATATGTACCTATTGTTATTTTTTGTTGAGTCTCAAGTGTCGGAGAGGAAATGACAGCTGGCACCAAGATGGACGCAGTACTTTGTTGGTGGTATATTCCATATATCTTTGGAACCGTTTGTGTTAAATTGTATCTTTTTGCAAATGGAAAGTGAACAAGAACACTTGAAAGTAACATATTGTGTATATCTCTCTGCATAAAGGCTGGCTGGCAGTGCGCATATATAGAATATGGCAGTGGTTCCTAACCTGTGGTACGCATGCAACTTGTTCCTGTTTGCGGACGACTCAGCCCTGCTGGTCTCTGACAAGAACAAGTTACAGGTTGAAAAAACCCTCAGCTCGGAACTAGGCAGAATCTGCATATGGCTCGCTGATAACAAACTATCATTACACATGGGCAAAACAGAGTCCATTCTCTTCGGTTCAAATAACAAACTCAGCAAGACCGACGGCTTCTCAGTTACAGTGGGTGACAATATTGTCACAAGGAAAGATGAAATTACCTACCTGGGTTCCATCCTAGAGGCTAATCTCTCCTGTGACAAAATGGCATCCAATGGAATAAAAAAAAAGTCAACCAACGAACTCGATTCTTGTACCGGATCTCCTCTCTGGTAAACAAGAATACCCTGAAGACTCTGGCAGGAGCACTCATTCAGGGGTACTACGACTATGCTTGCACCTCATGGTAACAAAGCACCTCAAAGGCGCTAAAAACAAAATTACAAACATCTCAAAACAAACTGGTCAGACTACTGCTTGACCTTACTCCTAGAACCCACCTCACCCCTGCACACTTTGCCAACCTAGGATGGCTTATAGTAGACGACAGAGTACAGCAACTTGCAATGGGCCTGGTCTACAAGATACACTACACGACCAAGGTACCCATGTACATGTCAAAATACTTCCCAAAGGTCAGTGAATACCACGATCACAACACCAGAGGGAGCTCCACAAATCATGTTAAACCCAGATTCGGCTCAAATAAGGGACTAAACACGTTTCGCAATTATGCCACATCAATGTGGAACGCCCTACCCAAAGCTGTAAAGGAATGTGGATCACTACCCACTTTCAAAAACACTCTAAAAAAACACCTAAGGGAGACTGCAATTCGAAACTGGCCCCTGTAAATGTCCTAACCCAACCCCCTCCAATGTACAGTAATTTACCTAGTATGGTTTTGTCAATAGTCCAATGTACAATTTTGTTTGTTTGTACAGTGTCTCCTCCCCCCCCCCCCTCAATGTACAGTTTTGCTTGTTTATACAGTGTGTCTCCCCCCGCCCCCCCCCAACCACCTCCAATGTAAATTACCCAGTATGGTTGTCAATATCCCAATGTACCCAACCCCCCCCACCCAACCTCCCCCAATGTACAGTTTCTACGTCAAATGTATATACTCCCTTTTCTTGACTCCTTCTGTATCACAAACAGTACTGTATTTGCAAATCTGGTATGTCATAAATGTATAGATGTAGCAGTACTGACTATCTGTATGTCATGTATGTCATATATGTCCTGATGAATTGAAAATGGGGGACCCTGATGTAAACAAGACGAAAGTATTTCTCTGGTCTGCATCCCCTTAACAATTGTGTGTATTGAGCTGTACTGTATTGTACCCATTCTGCAATCTGTTAATAAAGTTTTCAATCAATCAATCAATCACTAGTGGTACTTGGTGGTACTGCTGGTGGTACTTGAATTTCTTTTTTTAAAGACAAAAAATTATTATAATATATATATATATTTTTTTGCAGTCAGACACTGAACTTAGAAGCAGGCCAGGCCAGTGTTTCTAGTTGCGGCAGCACAATAGTTAGATAACCTAGGTGGGGAACAACCAGGAGATCACTGTGACAGAGAGTGACAGAGTAATGCAGTCTAAACAGTCATAAATATTTTATTAAACTTCAGCCCTGATCATAACCATTTCTATTTTTAGATTTTTTTGTAATGTCAGATAAAAAATGAAATACTCTGAAATATTCTGAAAAGAGTTGTTGTTAAATCTGACATTACAAAAAACTTAAAATCCATAAAAAATCTGTGTTGTTGCTAATCATTGACACATGCCTAGCCTGTAACAATCCCCCTCAGAAAATGTACTTTGCATTTGATATATTGAAAATATTTAACTTTTTGTGTGTTTTTTTAACAGTAATTTGTGATGCCATCACACAAACTGGCATTTAAAGGGTTACAATTCGAAAATGTATTGAATATGTTTTTATTTTTTATTTATTTTTTTATAATTTGTGATGCCCATCACAAACACTGGCATTTAAAGGGTAACGTTTCAAAGATTCCTGCACCAGAATGCAGGAAATTAAGTCTTTGTAACAAAATAATTCCTGGTGGGGGACCCCCACTTACAAAGTGGCCTGAATGGGGCTATATTTCACACTATATTTCCCCAGTCCGGCCCTGCTTATGTGAGTTGACAACAACATTGTGTGTGTGTGTGTGTGTGTGTGTGTGTGTGTGTGTGTGTGTGTGTGTGTGTGTGTGTGTGTGTGTGTGTGTGTGAGTGAGTGTGTGTGAGAGAGAGAGAGAGATAGAGAGAGAGAGAGAGAGAGAGAGAGAGAGAATGAAGGACAATTGCTTGCTGTGTGTGAGAGAGAGAGAGAGAGAGAGAGAGAGAGAGAGAGAGAGAGAGAGAGAGAGAGAGAGAGAATTAAGTACATTTGCTGAAATACAGTTGTTCTTAATTTTCTCACTTGCTCACTTGAGAATTTAAGTTATTATGTTCTCAATGCCCCTTACATTATATGAGTTGTGTGGAAGAGTTTGCTAGTTCTAGTGCTACCCTTTGTACATTGTGGCTGTCTGACAAATGTTAACAATAAATAATGCTATTAGGAATACATTTGCCTCCTGCGTGAACTGTGCATAGCTGAATAGACTGTATTTTAACGTTGGTCGTATGGTGGTACTTGGAGAGCCAGCTACGTTCTCAGGTGGTACTTGGTGTAAAAAGGTTGAGAACCACTGGAATAAGGCATATATTATTGAAATTTGTTTTCTCTAACAAACGCATATATTTCTATATTTAATATAGTTTTATATCTACTTCAGTGTGCCATCAGACAGATTCGGCTGCCAGACGCGCTGTGCGTGTGTAAGAGAGAGGGAGAGAGGGACGCTTGTGGAGAGAGCTAGGTCGCAAGGTTGCCCTGACGACAAACAGCTGGACTGCCCTGATGACCGAAAGCTATGTTACCGTCACTTGCGGGGGGATTCCCCAGGGTGGCAGAGCTGGCAAAGCTGGCCTGCCAGTACCTCTGTATACCCGCAAAATCGGTACCAGACTGTTTTTGGACTGATTTTGACCATGCTGCATGTGCTCCCATCTGATATCCTGTGTGAGTCAGTCTGAGTCAGGCTATTTATGTTCTATGTAGGCTATCTTGTTGCAAAATAATAATAATAATAATAATAATAATAATAATAATAATAATAATAATAATAATAATAATAATAATAATAATAATAATAATAATAGCCTCATTGAAAATACTCTTGTTGCTTTGTTAGTACAGTTGGTTGTTTTCAGCGTGTTATGCGTGTATCTGTTATTTAGTTAGGCATGGTTTAGTTAGGACATTTTCGTCGACATAAGTAGATTTTTCATTTTTGTGTATTTATTAAGTTAATATAAAACCGTGTTTAGAATTTCTTTGAGTTTGTACATGCTTTTTTGTGTGTGCTAATTTCTCATATCAAGCATACAGGTAAGCCTGCATCGTTAGTAGTGAACTCAAATTAAACTGTCAACGCTGAATTAAACCCTCTATTTTGTTATTATTTTTTATTTATCCATGGTTAGCTTATTGGGGGGTCGGAAACTCCAGATTAGCCACCTGCAGAAAGCAGACACAACCCTTCGATCACAGCGGAAGACAAGGGATTTTGGGGGGAGGGTGTTCTTAAAAAGCTCACAGCATGATGACACACAAATGGCCCCATCCACACCAGCGCACAAACCTGCAGCGAGGTGCCGCATTGTGGGATTAGATGAGAATGAGCCCTAAAAGAGCATCGTGGGCAGATGGCATTCAGTCAATAATACACAGGGCAATTTAGCTTAGCTGCCTGGTGGGACAACCCTCCTCCCGTTACTCAGCATGGAAGTGAAAGTAATAATAATAAGGCAACTCTTTGGTGGAGCAACCTCCCCCGCACCACACAGCAAATAATCCAAAGTAACAGAAAGAACAAATTCACCACTGACTTTGATTTAATTTTGATCTAACACTTGTTCACGTCCCTTCTTTGGTGGGCATAAAAGTTACTGCTGGCAATTCAGTTTTTCTAATTCTCTCTCTATCTCTCTCTCTCTCCTTTGCCCCCACTCTTTCTCTCTCCTTCTCTCACTTAGCCCTCTCTTTCCCGCTCTCTCTCCCTCTCCCTCGTCCCCTATCTCCCCCTCTCTCCATCTCTCCCTCTCTCCCCCACTCTCTCATGATCTCTCTCAGTTAGTTAGGGCAGTTAATTTTCTCTCTGTCTTTCCTCCCATCCCCCAATTTTTGTTGTTCTGCCAATTCCCTTCCTGATCGTTGCGCTGCCCTATCAATCTGGGGAGGGTGTAGACTACCACATGCTGCCCTACTGTCGGTCTGGGGAGGGTTTAGACTACCACATGCTGCCCTACTGTTGGTGTAGACTATCACATGCTGCCCTACTGTCAGTCTGGGGAGGATGTGTAGACTATCACATGCTGCCCTACTGTCGGTCTGGGGAGGGTGTAGACTACCACATGCTGCCCTACTGTTGGTCTGGGGAGGGTGTAGACTACCACATGCTGCCCTACTGTCGGTCTGGGGAGGGTGTAGACTACCACATGCTGCCCTACTGTTGGTCTGGGGAGGGTGTAGACTACCACATGCTGCCCTACTGTCGGTCTGGGGAGGGTGTAGACCAGGGGTTCTCAACCTTTCTGCTGCCAAGGCACCCCTGTGTTCAATAAAATATTCCAGGGCACCCCTACATACGATAAAGACTTTCCCGGTCCTGTCTTTTTTGCTACAATGATGATACAATGACTCTTTATTTGCCGTGCTGTCGTTGAGATGTTTTGTTGTTTGTTTGTCTTTGTTGCTTGTTGGTGAATCTGCAAATATGAATTGCCCCACGCGGGATCAATAAAGTTGTCTGAATCTGATGACAAAAGTTTTTTTTTTAAATACAGAAAAGGATCACTAAAGTGCTATCTGTTGCAGCTGCACTGTTCTCCATAAAAATAGCATATTTGGATAAGTTTGACAATTTCTCAAAAACAGAAAATCATGTATTTTTTTTAAATACAGAAAAGGATCACCAAGTTACCATTTCTCAAAAAATATAAATAAATACAGAAAATAAGCACTTGTTCACTCAGTGGACATTTCTAGCTCAATGCGAGGTCCGCTGCTGCTGGCTAATAATACGGTCAATACGTGGGGAGATCTTTGACAAGGCAACACGCATGTCATCATCAAGGCTCAACTTGGCCCTATATTTTGTTTTCAGAGCTGTCATGGATGAAAAGCCAGCTTCACACAGATATGTGGGGCTGAATGGTATCAACACCTTAACTGCAGCATCATGAGATACTTGGTACTCAGCACCACACTCTGAGGCCCCGTTTAGACGGAAACGCTAGCAGGTGAATCCGCAAAAATATTTTTGCAGATGTGCCTTTCGTTTATACGGAAACGGCGTTTTTACGGGGTGAAACCGCAAAAAAGTGAGACTACCTTCCAGGGTGGAATTCCTAGAAACGCAAAAGCTTTGCGATCTCGTCTAAACTATCAAAACGTATAAATCTGTTAAAACGATGACGAACGGGTTGTCACGGCTCTGGTCGCGCGTACTGCTTACGTCACAGGTAGCAGGTATGCGCCAGTAGCCGAGACGTAAACAAAGCAAGTATGTCTGACTATTATCAACGGAGATCACTTGAAGGCTACATTGGCAGTACTTTTAACCCTTTCACTGCCACACGACAGAAGGTTACCCCTTTACTATCACACAACCGGCTGTCGTGTGGCAGTGAAAGGGTTAAATACACAAGAATCTGTCCCGCCGCGGCGTGAGTGGACCCACTGTCTGTGAGTGACTCTGCTTTGGTGCAATCACATTCCCCATCCACAGTCTGCGAATCAGAGGCAGAGTAGGGCGGGTCTTCACAGCACGTCATGTGACATATGCGCCAATCGTGTGACAGCGGGTCTCCGTCGTTACAGCGTCGTCTGCACGGAGAATTCCACTCCAAAACGCTTGTCTAAACGTAAAATTAAAAGTGAAACCGCAAGATGACTTTTGCGGTTTCTGTTCACAAAACGCTCGTCTAAACGGGGCCTGAAACTAGCTCTCCAGGTGGTATCAGATGAGATTTCAATTAGTTCTTCCAAGAGTTTGGATGGAGATGTGTCAGGAAGCTTTGTCTCAATGTTGTCTGTAAAGTTTTTTTTTATCCAGAGTAACTTGGTGATCATTTTCTGTGTTTTATTAAATAATGATTTTCAGATTTTTAGAAATGGTCAAACTTATCCAAATATGGTATTTTCATGGAAAACAGTGCAGCTGCAACAGATAGCACTTTAGGGATAATTTTCTGTAATCCAAAAATAATTTGGATTCACTATAAAGTGCCACGTTTTGATATATTGAGCTTTAAACTTTAAGTAAATTTTTTGGAACACGCAACCTAAAACACCTTCCTCTCCCAAACCGTTCCTGCAATTGTTTTATGTTGCATGATGATCATGGATACATTTATTATGTATTGTATTTTTTATGTTTAAATATCAACATAATCTGTCTGTCCACCCTCAGTACATTTACTATCAATATAATATAGTAGTCTGACTTCATCATCTTTTCAAACGCACACACATAGAGGGAGAATGCCCCCCCCCCCCCCCTCCTTCCCAGTCCTCCTTCCAACTAAGTCCCCACCCTGCTGTTCTCTGTCGCTCTGAACAGGGCTTTTAGCTTGTTGTTAGCTTATGGTAACGGGACATTAATTCCGGTCTTAAACACAACGTGGTCATAAAGGAATGGCAAGGATTGCAAAGCATGTTATATGCATTTGACCCGTTGCGGAATAAAACAGCAGGGATTTGTTTTGGGTCGCAAAAACACTACCCTTGCTGTGTTTCAATGTCCGCGTTCCAGATCCAGACGCTACTACTGCTGAGCTGAGAGACGCTACTGCTCACTGCTCAGCCTGCTGTGTGGAGATGCATCCTATTGGCTGTGTGCTGGAGCGGATATGAGTCACGACACCACGGATTTTCAAAATAAGAGTATCATAATGACCTTAATGTTGCTAGCTTTCGGAGCCTAGTTATTATAGCTGGAGCTGCGCGTGGGCATAAATGAGACCCGCTATAGGATTTTCAAAATAAGACTGTTGTCATTCTATATTTTTAAAGAACATTGCCAGGCATCTCGCGGAACCCCTGGCAGCTCTCCGCAGAACCCCTGTGTGCCGCGGAACCCCTGTTGAGAACCGCTGGTGTAGACTATCACATGCTGCCCTACTGTATGTCTGGGGAAGGTGTAGACTATCACATGCTGCCCTACTGTCGGTCTCGGGAGGGTGTAGACTACCACATGCTGCCCTACTGCCGGTCTGGGGAGGTGTAGACCACCACATGCTGCCCTACTGTCAGTTTGGGGAGGGTGTAGACTACCACATGGTGCCCTACTGTCGGTGTAGACTATCACGTGCTGCCCTACTGTCGGTCTGGGGAGGATGTGTAGACTACCACATGCTGCCCTACTGTCGGTCTGGGGAGGGTGTAGACTACCACACGCTGCCCTACTGTCGGTCTGGGGAGGGTGTAGACTACCACATGCTGCCCTACTGTCGGTCTGGGAAGGGTGTAGCCTACCACATGCTGCCCTACTGTCGGTCTGGGGAGGGTGTAGACTACCACATGCTGCCCTACTGTCGGTCTGGGGAGGGTCTAGACTACCACATGCTGCCCTACTGTCGGTGTAGACTACCACATGCTGCCCTACTGTCGGTCTGGGGATGGTGTAGACTACCACATGCTGCCCTACTGTCGGTCTGGGGAGGGTGTAGACTATCACATGCTGCCCTACTGTATGTCTGGGGAGGGTGTAGACTATCACATGCTGCCCTACTGTCAGTCTGGGGAAAGTGTAGACTACCACATGCTGCCCTACTGCCGGTCTGGGGAAGGTGTAGACTACCACATGCTGCCCTACTGTCGGTCTGGGGAAGGTGTAGACTACTACATGCTGCCCTACTGTCAGTCTGGGGAGGGTGTAGACTACCACATGCTGCCCTACTGTCGGTCTGGGGAGGGTGTAGACTACCACATGCAGCCCTACTGTCGGTCTGGGGAGGGTGTAGACTAGGGTGACCAGGTCCCAATAAACCAAATGTGGGACAAAGGGTATGTTTGTGAGGGACAATGTGGGACCCCCCCCCCCCCAGCGCTCAGCCCCCCCCCCCCCCCCCCCCTTTGGTGGACTGTCCCTGTCCAAGTTCAAGGCTCATCCGCCAGTGTCCTCATTAAAATGACCACAAGCCATTATGTTTTGTCCTTATACATTTTTTTTCTTTTCCTTTTGTCTCTCATGGGTGTTAAGTACTCAAAATAAATAAAATGACCACCCAGACTTACAATCACTTATCACTTGGATAACAAAAGTAACTCACCAAAGCAACTCACAAGTCCAGGGATTCACACTGGCACTGGTTGGAGAGCTCAACAGAGCAGGAACAGTAACAAAAGTCTGGTAAACACTTGTTACCTCTGCTTGTCCAACGTTTTTTTTATCTGAGAAATGTGTTCATAGATTTTGACGTCTCTTTTTGTGCAACACGTTTCTTGTGGGACTCCGCTTGTCTATGTCGTTTTATGTCAAATCCCCCCCTGTGCCTGATAGAGAACAAACTCTTGCAAAGTTCACAATAAACCCTCTCTGCATCCCCCTCGACATTTCTTACCCATGGGTATTCTGTTCTATGTAGGCTATCTTGTTGCAAAATAATAATAATAATAATAATAATAATAATAATAATAATAATAATAATAATAATAATAATAATAATAATAATAATAATAATAATAATAATAGCCTCATTGAAAATACTCTTGTTGCTTTGTTAGTACAGTTGGTTGTTTTCAGCGTGTTATGCGTGTATCTGTTATTTAGTTAGGCATGGTTTAGTTAGGACATTTTCGTCGACATAAGTAGATTTTTCATTTTTGTGTATTTATTAAGTTAATATAAAACCGTGTTTAGAATTTCTTTGAGTTTGTACATGCTTTTTTGTGTGTGCTAATTTCTCATATCAAGCATACAGGTAAGCCTGCATCGTTAGTAGTGAACTCAAATTAAACTGTCAACGCTGAATTAAACCCTCTATTTTGTTATTATTTTTTATTTATCCATGGTTAGCTTATTGGGGGGTCGGAAACTCCAGATTAGCCACCTGCAGAAAGCAGACACAACCCTTCGATCACAGCGGAAGACAAGGGATTTTGGGGGGAGGGTGTTCTTAAAAAGCTCACAGCATGATGACACACAAATGGCCCCATCCACACCAGCGCACAAACCTGCAGCGAGGTGCCGCATTGTGGGATTAGATGAGAATGAGCCCTAAAAGAGCATCGTGGGCAGATGGCATTCAGTCAATAATACACAGGGCAATTTAGCTTAGCTGCCTGGTGGGACAACCCTCCTCCCGTTACTCAGCATGGAAGTGAAAGTAATAATAATAAGGCAACTCTTTGGTGGAGCAACCTCCCCCGCACCACACAGCAAATAATCCAAAGTAACAGAAAGAACAAATTCACCACTGACTTTGATTTAATTTTGATCTAACACTTGTTCACGTCCCTTCTTTGGTGGGCATAAAAGTTACTGCTGGCAATTCAGTTTTTCTAATTCTCTCTCTATCTCTCTCTCTCTCCTTTGCCCCCACTCTTTCTCTCTCCTTCTCTCACTTAGCCCTCTCTTTCCCGCTCTCTCTCCCTCTCCCTCGTCCCCTATCTCCCCCTCTCTCCATCTCTCCCTCTCTCCCCCACTCTCTCATGATCTCTCTCAGTTAGTTAGGGCAGTTAATTTTCTCTCTGTCTTTCCTCCCATCCCCCAATTTTTGTTGTTCTGCCAATTCCCTTCCTGATCGTTGCGCTGCCCTATCAATCTGGGGAGGGTGTAGACTACCACATGCTGCCCTACTGTCGGTCTGGGGAGGGTTTAGACTACCACATGCTGCCCTACTGTTGGTGTAGACTATCACATGCTGCCCTACTGTCAGTCTGGGGAGGATGTGTAGACTATCACATGCTGCCCTACTGTCGGTCTGGGGAGGGTGTAGACTACCACATGCTGCCCTACTGTTGGTCTGGGGAGGGTGTAGACTACCACATGCTGCCCTACTGTCGGTCTGGGGAGGGTGTAGACCAGGGGTTCTCAACCTTTCTGCTGCCAAGGCACCCCTGTGTTCAATAAAATATTCCAGGGCACCCCTACATACGATAAAGACTTTCCCGGTCCTGTCTTTTTTGCTACAATGATGATACAATGACTCTTTATTTGCCGTGCTGTCGTTGAGATGTTTTGTTGTTTGTTTGTCTTTGTTGCTTGTTGGTGAATCTGCAAATATGAATTGCCCCACGCGGGATCAATAAAGTTGTCTGAATCTGATGACAAAAGTTTTTTTTTTAAATACAGAAAAGGATCACTAAAGTGCTATCTGTTGCAGCTGCACTGTTCTCCATAAAAATAGCATATTTGGATAAGTTTGACAATTTCTCAAAAACAGAAAATCATGTATTTTTTTTAAATACAGAAAAGGATCACCAAGTTACCATTTCTCAAAAAATATAAATAAATACAGAAAATAAGCACTTGTTCACTCAGTGGACATTTCTAGCTCAATGCGAGGTCCGCTGCTGCTGGCTAATAATACGGTCAATACGTGGGGAGATAAAATAAATGAGACCCGCTATAGGATTTTCAAAATAAGACTGTTGTCATTCTATATTTTTAAAGAACATTGCCAGGCATCTCGCGGAACCCCTGGCAGCTCTCCGCAGAACCCCTGTGTGCCGCGGAACCCCTGTTGAGAACCGCTGGTGTAGACTATCACATGCTGCCCTACTGTATGTCTGGGGAGGGTGTAGACTATCACATGCTGCCCTACTGTCAGTCTCGGGAGGGTGTAGACTACCACATGCTGCCCTACTGCCGGTCTGGGAGGGTGTAGACTACCACATGCTGCCCTACTGCCGGTCTGGGGAGGTGTAGACCACCACATGCTGCCCTACTGTCGGTCTGGGGAGGATGTGTAGACTACCACATGCTGCCCTACTGTCGGTCTGGGGAGGGTGTAGACTACCACACGCTGCCCTACTGTCGGTCTGGGGAGGGTGTAGACTACCACATGCTGCCCTACTGTCGGTCTGGGAAGGGTGCAGCCTACCACATGCTGCCCTACTGTCGGTCTGGGGAGGGTGTAGACTACCACATGCTGCCCTACTGTCGGTCTGGGGAGGGTGTAGACTACCACATGCTGCCCTACTGTCGGTGTAGACTACCACATGCTGCCCTACTGTCGGTCTGGGGAGGGTGTAGACTACCACATGCTGCCCTACTGTCGGTCTGGGGAGGGTGTAGACTATCACATGCTGCCCTACTGTATGTCTGGGGAGGGTGTAGACTACCACATGCTGCCCTACTGCCAGTCTGGGGAAGGTGTAGACTACCACATGCTGCCCTACTGTCGGTCTGGGGAAGGTGTAGACTACTACATGCTGCCCTACTGTCAGTCTGGGGAGGGTGTAGACTACCACATGCTGCCCTACTGTCGGTCTGGGGAGGGTGTAGACTAGGGTGACCAGGTCCCAATAAACCAAAATATGGGACAAAGGGTATGTTTGTGAGGGACAATGTGGGCCCCCCCCCCCCAGCGCTCAGCCCTCCCCCCCCCCTTTGGTGGACTGTCCCTGTCCAAGTTCAAGGCTCATCCACCAGTGTCCTCATTAAAATGACCACAAGCCATTATGTTTTGTCCTTATACATTTTTTTTTCTTTTCCTTTTGTCTCTCATGGGTGTTAAGTACTCAAAATAAATAAAATGACCACCCAGACTTACAATCACTTATCACTTGGATAACAAAAGTAACTCACCAAAGCAACTCACAAGTCCAGGGATTCACACTGGCACTGGTTGGAGAGCTCAACAGAGCAGGAACAGTAACAAAAGTCTGGTAAACACTTGTTACCTCTGCTTGTCCAACGTTTTTTTTATCTGAGAAATGTGTTCATAGATTTTGACGTCTCTTTTTGTGCAACACGTTTCTTGTGGGACTCCGCTTGTCTATGTCGTTTTATGTCAAATCCCCCCCTGTGCCTGATAGAGAACAAACTCTTGCAAAGTTCACAACCCTCTCTGCATCCCCCTCGACATTTCTTACCCATAGGTATTCTGTTTCCCATTCGTTTCGATAACTACACCTCCACCTCCTGCATTTTTCAAAGAACGCATGAGTGTTCTAGCTGCCACTGTCACCTCAGCTGTTTGCTATCAAGGAGATTTAAAATAGGGGCAGGCCCTAGCACTTAAACGCATGTGCGGTGCTACTATGCCAATAAACAGACAGAGAGCCCACCCGGCCGGCGGCCGCTGCATATAGCTTCTTCACATTGGCCGGGGGGGAACGTTAGCGCGGATAACCAATCATGCAGGACATGGTCTCAATTTGCGTAGACGCATGAAAAGAGACAGAAATGCTGTACAATCACGAGCGCACGTCTGGCCACCCTAGTGTAGACTACCACATGCTGCCCTACTGTCGGTCTGGGGAGGGTGTAGACTACCACATGCTGCCCTACTGTCGGTCTGAGGAGGTGTAGGCTGAGTGGGGCTCTTCTTAGGATGTCTCCTCTGATGCATGTGGAGTCGCCAGCCGCGAGGAGTTTCACTGTTTAAAGTCTTCTCTGGCAGGGAGGCAAATTAAACATTGGTATCTATTTATCTTTAAGGCCATTGCCGGGGAAATTACCGCAATGTTGTTAGATTGGAACTATGGACCCTATCTGACATGCTCTGACAATGCTCAATGTCCCCAGAGTGCAGACTGGGCTCGGAAAGTCAGCCTGCTCTTTTAATGCCCTGCTTCTGGGAATGATCCTCAACTCTCGCTAAAAATCAAGACCCCACTATCCTCTGGACAGTTTAAAAAACATGATTACAAATCTCCCTATTTCAGTCTGTGACTGTTTTTAATTTTGATCTTCTCTGGTGGGTTTTTTTTTTTTGCATCTGTGCTTTTGTCCTATTTATTCAATGTCTAATCTATCTAAACTGATTTTCTTCTCTTTATCTTTTCTGTGTGTTTCTATCTATTTCAATACGCCTGTAAAAGATTCTCGACATCACGGTAAACGAGAGCTTGCTCTCAAATATTGTTTTTTCTAGATTAAATAAAGATTGAATGGAAAATGAAAATGTGCCACACAGGCAGCAGAGCAGCGGTGTGTGTTTAGCGTGGGGTAAGTAGATTACTCAAGGTTATCTGAACTCCCTAAATACTCAACAACAAGCCCTCCCCAGATACAGCGAACACGTCTAACAAATGGATGAACTGTCCCTGAACACCAGAGAGTGTGAGTAAGCAGAACACCGCAGCACGGTGATTACCAGTAATTAAATGACTATTAGTCCCATAAAAAAACATTCTGTTGTAATAGAATAATAAAAGGTGCCATGTTATGGCACTCAGTCCTGAACATACAATGACAAGTTGAGAGAGCGGGGAGAGAGGGAGAGATGGAGAGAGGGGGGAGATAGAGGATGAGGGAGAGGGAGAGAGAGCGAGAAAGAGGGGGCAAGTGAGAGAAGGAGAGAGAAAGAGGGGGGGCAAAGAAGAGAGAGAGAGAGAGAGAGAGAGAGAGAGAGAGAGAGAGAGAGAGAGAGAGAGAGAGAACACAATTGACATAATGAAGCAACAAGCCTTAATCACCTCATTCACCAGGACCACACATGTGCATTCTGAAGATAAAGGCCCAAACGCATTGCAAGCGCCTGATGCACCGATTGTTTTAAATGGCCGAACACGCACTAAAATTGTTTTGTGGTGGGTCAAAGTGTCTTTTTTTGGTAAGGGGGGGTGACAGTGGCTCAGGAGGTAGAGCGGTCATCTGGTAATCTGAAGGTTCCCGGTTCGATTCCAGCTCCTGCATGTCAAAGTGACCTTCAGCAAGACACTAAACCCCTTACTGCTCCCGGTGATTATGGTTGGCAGCTTGCACGGTCGCCTCTGCCATGATGAATGTGTGAGTGAATGGGTGAATGTGAGCAGGGCCGCCTGGGAGAAATGCGAGGCCCTGTGCGAGATTTAAACGCGAGAGAGAGCATGTCTGTGTGTGTGTGTTAGAGAGAGAGCATGTATGAGAGATATAAGCAAAGATGAGCCCCTAAAGGATATTCAACTTTTAATGGAAGAACAAAACAGAAGGAAAAGATAACTTCACAAAGGCAACATGAATATACATAGATCCAAAAGGACAAAAATCAACACTTAAATCCAAAGAGAAGAGGGTCTATACCAGAGAAAACAAAGTAGCAAGGAGCCAATGGCCGACATCAGCTAAATAGGCTAACTGCAAATAGAGTAGCCAGGTACTGACACCAGGCCACACAGCGCTTTGGCCAACGCTACCCAAGCTACACAAACGACCAAGACAATTCACACACAGCACATGTCGTATCTCCAAATGTTGTGAAGTAACATATGTTTTACCTGGAAAAAAACATCGTTATTAACAAAACATTCGGGAGGGGAAGGAAGGAAGAGTGGGGTAATGTCCAATGGACATCTTACCTGCACCAAGGAACGCAGGGCGAAAGGCCGCAACACAGGTCTCCACGTTGACGAAAGGCCTCTCGCTGGCGGGACAAAAAGAAGCTATGGCCGGAGCCTTGTCATGGTGCAGGCCCGACTACATCTTCTGTCAAAGATGATGTCGTAGTCAGAGTGCCAGGGCCTGCTAATCTCACGGCTAATGTCAATGGTCGTAGCACAAGCTAACAGCTAACTCTAGGCTAACTGATAGCATCAAGCTAACGTTCCCAGCCGAGCGAAAACGAGCAGCTAACGTCGTAGCTAAACAGCTAACTGGCTAACAGTTAGCTCAACCCGGCTATCGCTAACCACTAGCTAACGCAGAAGCAAGCTATGCGGCTACCACTGAAAAACTGTACAACGTGAGAAAAGCAATACAGGCCAACACTTCAGACAGCCGCTGTGTTTTCCTCTTCTCATCCGAAGAGGGAAGGGAAAAAAAAGGCAATACACGTCCCACTACAGAGTGGTGTTTACCATAGCGGTGCTGGCAACAAGTCCCTCGCGGACTATAGCCGACTTGAGCATGGAGATATTCTCATAATGAAACACCAAGCTCACCTCCCTCGCACCAGGTGCTGACACCAGGCCACACACCGTTAGCTACTACAACAGCTAGCCGGCCCGTTTGGCTCCCGAGAGAGAGAGAGAGATATATCCACGGCGGGAATAGAATAGAGTGCATTAAAAACTCACCAAACGTCCAAGAGGATGGAGACAACCGCGTGGAGTTGACGAAGTTCATCTGCCGAATGACCGTCCTCTTCATCTTGGCATAACAATGCTGCACGCGCTCTCTCTAGGTTAGCTAACGCTAGTTAGCCTTTAGCTAAGCTAGCTACTAGCCGACATCATCATGGCTATCCCGACTGAACCACACGTTAGCACTCAATATTATAACGTAGCTAAAGCTAACTAGCTGTCCCTGCCTTTATCCGGGATGGCTAGCCTGACTGAACTGTCTAACATGCAACAACTTTTATCTTCAGTCCATCTGCCGAATGACCGTCCTCTTCGTTTTGGCTGGCATAACTAAGCATAACCTCCAAAGCTGCACGCGCGAAATAGTCAAACGCAGCTGACGCACGCCGGCGTACACATGATGTAACCCCTCCCTTCTTGAAACCAATAGTATGTCTGCTGCAGAGCCCCAGAGCTCCAATAGAGAATAGTGCAGAGCCGCAGAGCCAGGAACATTCTACAAACGTGTCTAATGTGAAATATATAAGCATATAAGCAAAACTAGATTTTAGGTCTGTGATGAAAAAGGGCCTCGCGGGAAGGGGGGCCTCGCAAAAAATAAAATAAAAAATAATAATAAAAAAAATTAAAATAATATTTTTTTTTTGTGCGAGGCCCCCCTTCCCGCGAGGCCCTGTGCGACCGCACTGCTCGCACACCCCCTGAGGCGGCCCTGAATGTGAGGCATAGGTTGTAAATCGCTTTGGTCCATTTATCATTCTGTTTGGATTTTGGAGTGTCAAATGAGGACCCAGCGACCAAATCAAGACTGTTTGAGGAGATTACTTGACTGTTTATTAGTTGTGTACATGATGTTTATGTTAATGAAAAAATGGTTGTTTGAGACTGCAGTAATCACTGACCTGTTTGGCAAAGTTTATTTATTCAGGGATGGAATTTGCTTCAGTTACCCTGAGCTTGTAATGACCTCCCTACCCACCTAGTTAAAAGAAAACGTTTCTCAAATTACAGCAAGCCTATTAAACCAGGCATGTAAAAAAAGGCTCTAGTTCTTCATCATTTGGCTATTGCATAGTAGCCTATTGCTATTGCATCAGGGAGACATTTCATGGTTGAGACAATTAAATGGCTAATGGTAATGTCCACAGTTGTATTGTTCATAGATTCAATGACGATATCAATGTTGTCACTCAGAATTAGGGATGCACGTTTGAAAGAATTTTTTCCGAATGGACTTATACTCCTGTTAATAATCTATTCTCTTTAGGGCTCTTAAACCGATCATAAAACGGCAAATTTGTGAGTGACCTACTGTAAAATCTTAACCTCTCAAGCTATAAAACTTTTTGCATGATTTCAACAAAGTGAAATGCATCTTATTAAGCGTGGATGGAAATTGGTTGAATCGCCCACCCATCATATGAGATCTATAAATCAACCTGGCATACATTTTTATTCACTGAAATAAACCAAAACAAACCTTGAAGCCTACGTTATATATCAATACCCAGTCTGTGACCTTATGGTCGGGCCATAAGGTCCTCGCCTCATTATCGTGCAACACTTTGCCAATGACACGACAAGATATTCTGATCAGATCAGTCTGAAAGGCTCTGGCTTCACAGTCTGTTTGGAATTGAACCAGGTATAGTTTGAAGGCTTAAAGCGTATATATGTCCATTACTCTTAGAATCAGAACGGTATTTTTTGCCAAGTAGTTTACACATACAAGGAATTTTATCGTGGGTAGTGGGTAGTGGGTGGCTAGTGGGTAGTGGGTAGTGGGTGGTAGACTGGTAGTGGGTGGTAGTAGGTAGTGGGTAGTGGGTAGTGGGTAGTGGGTAGTGCACAAGGACCAATCAGCATGGGTATGGGCCGGTTAATTTTCCAACATAGGAGCATTTAAGAATGAACAGCTAAGTTGTGCACTACTAGGTGGGCGACAGCGTTTAGTGGGTAGTGGGTAGTGGGTAGGAGTGGGTAGTGGGTAGTGGGTAGGAGTGGGTAGTGGGTAGTGGGTAGGAGTGGGTAGTGGGTACTGGGTAGTGGATAGTGGGTAGTGGGTAGTGGGTGGCTAGTGGGTAGTGGGTAGTGGGTGGTAGTAGGTAGTAGGTAGTGGGTAGTAGGTAGTAGGTAGTAGGTAGTAGGTAGTGGGTAGTGGGTAGTGGGTAGTGGGTGGTAGTAGGTAGTAGGTAGTAGGTAGTGGGTAGTGGGTAGTGGGTGGTAGTAGGTAGTAGGTAGTAGGTAGTGGGTAGTGGGTAGTGGGTGGTAGTAGGTAGTAGGTAGTGGGTAGTGGATAGTGGGTAGTGAGTGGCTAGTGGGTAGTGGGTAGTGGGTGGTAGTAGGTAGTAGGTAGTGGGTAGTGGGTAGTGGGTGGTAGTAGGTAGTAGGCAGGGCCGCCTCAAAATATATTTTATTTATTATTTGTTTTATTATTATTTTTTATTTTTGTATTTTTTTTGCGAGGCCCCCCTTCCCGCGAGGCCCTTTTTCATCACAGACCTAAAATCTAGTTTTGCTTATATGCTTATATATTTCACATTAGACACGTTTGTAGAATGTTCCTGGATCTGCGGCTCTGCACTATTCTCTATTGGAGCTCTGGGGCTCTGCAGCAGACATACTATTGGTTTCAAGAAGGGAGGGGTTACATTATGTGTACGCTGGCGTGCGTCAGCTGCGTTTGACTATTTCGCGAGTGCAGCTTTGGAGGTTATGCTTAGTTATGCCAGCCAAAACGAAGAGGATGGTCATTCGGCAGATGGACTGAAGATGAAAGTTGTTGCATGTTAGACAGTTCAGTCAGGCTAGCCATCCAGGCTAAAGGCAGGGACAGCTAGTTAGCTTTAGCTACGTTATAATATTGAGTGCTAACGTGTGGTTCAGTCGGGATAGCCATGATGATGTCGGCTAGTAGCTAGCTTAGCTAAAGGCTAACTAGCGTTAGCTAACCTAGAGAGAGCGCGTGCAGCATTGTTATGCCAAGATGAAGAGGACGGTCATTCGGCAGATGAACTTCGTCAACTCCACGTGGTTGTCTCCATCCTCTTGGACGTTTGGTGAGTTTTGAATGCACTCTATTCTATTCCCGCCGTGGATATATCTCTCTCTCTCTCTCGGGAGCCAAACGGGCCGGCTAGCTGTTGTAGTAGCTAACGGTGTGTGGCTTGGTGTCAGCACCTGGTGCGAGGGAGGTGAGCTTGGTGTTTCATTATGAGAATATCTCCATGCTCAAGTCCGCTATAGTCCGCGAGGGACTTGTTGCCGGCACTGCTATGGTAAACACCACTCTGTAGTGGGACGTGTATTGCCTTCTTTTTCCCTTCCCTCTTCAGATGAGAAGAGGAAATCACAGCGGCTGTCTGAAGTGTTGGCCTGTATTGCTTTTCTCACGTTGTACAGTTTTTCAGTGGTAGCCGCATAGCTTGCTTCTGCGTTAGCTAGTGGTTAGCGATAGCCGGGTTGAGCTAACTGTTAGCCAGTTAGCTGTTTAGCTACGACGTTAGCTGCTCGTTTTCGCTCGGCTGGGAACGTTAGCTTGATGCTATCAGTTAGCCTAGAGTTAGCTGTTAGCTTGTGCTACGACCATTGACATTAGCCGTGAGAATAGCAGGCCCTGACACTCTGACTACGACATCATCTTTGACAGAAGATGTAGTCGGGCCTGCACCATGACAAGGCTCCGGCCATAGCTTCTTTTTTTTTGATCCACTTTTTCTCCCATTTTTCTATTTTTCTCCCATCCCAATTTCGTATCATCCAATTCAACCCTCCCCTGTCACGAACGCTGTTTCTTGCCTCCCACAAGCCGGCTGCAATGTGGACTAAGTCATACATAGCACAAGTCCCCTCCGGTACTTGAGGTAACAGCAGTCGCATCTTTTCACCTGCGCAGCTCGATCTCTCAGTGTCGAGGAGTAACGCGTGGGAGGCTCACGCTGCCCCCGACACTTCCTGATTCTACTGCGCAGGCGCACCAACAGACTTGTAGGAGTCGCTTGTTCACAACGTTCGATCCCCACCCTTCAGTTTTCCCTCCCCGTAATACGGCCAATGTGTATTACTGCGGACGACCAGCTAAACTGAAAACAATGTGGAGAGCTGGATTCGAACACGCGAATCCTAGCGTCTCCACACTGGTGGCGAGTGCCTTGCCCACTACACCACCTAGCCGCCCCCTCTCCGGCCATAGCTTCTTTTTGTCCCGCCAGCGAGAGGCCTTTCGTCAACGTGGATACCTATGTTGCGGCCTTTCGCCCTGCGTTCCTTGGTGCAGGTAAGATGTCCATTGGACATTACCCCACTCTTCCTTCCTTCCCCTCCCGAATGTTTTGTTAATAACGATGTTTTTTTCCAGGCAAAACATATGTTACTTCACAACATTTGGAGATACGACATGTGCTGTGTGTGAATTGTCTTGGTCATTTGTGTAGCTTGGGTAGCGTTGGCCAAAGCTGTGTGTGGCCTGGTGTCAGTACCTGGCTACTCTATTTGCAGTTAGACTATTTAGCTGATGTCGGCCATTGGCTCCTTGCTACTTTGTTTTCTCTGGTATAGACCCTCTTCTCTTTGGATTTAAGTGTTTATCTTTGTCCTTTTGGATCTATGTATATTCATGTTGCCTTTGTGAAGTTATCTTTTCCTTCTGTTTTGTTCTTCCATTAAAAGTTGAATATCCTTTAGGGGCTCATCTTTGCTTATCTCTCTCATACATGCTCTCTCTCTAACACACACACACAGACATGCTCTCTCTCTCTAACACACAAACACACATGCTCTCTATCTCTCTCTCTCTTTCTAACACACAGACATGCTCTATATCTCTCTCTAACACACAAAATGACATGCTCTCTCTCTCTATATTTCTCTCTCTTTCTAACACACATATACATGCTCTCTCTCTAACACACACACACAAACAGACATGCTCTCTCTCTATCGCTCTCTCTCTGGCCTTGCTCTGGTGGAGGGTCAGGGGCATTGCCGGGTCTGTGCAGCGATAACACTGTATATTGACTGTAGAACGGGAGCTCTCTCTCGCGTTTAAATCTCGCACAGGGCCTCGCATTTCTCCCAGGCGGCCCTGGTAGTAGGTATTAGGTAGTGGGTAGTGGGTAGTGGGTAGTGGGTAGTGGGTAGTGCACAAGGACCAATCAGCATGGGTATGGGCCGGTTCATTTTCCATTGATGGAGATTTGATTGGCTGTTTTTAATTAAGTGCAGTCGCAGGATTAATAACGTTAATGTTAGTTCGGCCAGAGAAACAAATATACGAATTAAAATGGTTGGACCTGCGAGATATGTACTTTGTACTTTGTAGGTCTGCATTTTAAATGTAAGGAGTAAAAAGTATGTTTTTTTTCTCTGAAATGTAATTGAGTAAAAGTTAAAGTATACAAACCTAATAATACTCGAGTAAAGTACAAATCCCCAAAAACAGTACTTAAGTATTGTAACAAAGTACAATTACTCAAGTACTTTACACCCCTGCTTATTACTTGTTATTTCATGTTCAAATGTACCACCTTCGACTTTCCCTTCTGAGTTGAGCGGGACATAGACTGGGCTCACTGCTCCTTTGGAAATGTGTGTGTGAATAAATTTTTTTAAATAAAATAAAATAAAAAAACACAAGACATAAAAACATAGGAGCTTTTAAGAATGAACAGCTCAGTTCTAACTTCTTTATGCTAACTGTGGCTTCCAGACAGGTCGGCGACAGCGTTTAGTGGGTAGTGGGTAGGAGTGGGTAGTGGGTAGTGGGTACTGGGTAGTGGGTAGGAGTGGGTAGTGGGTACTGGGTAGTGGGTAGTGGATAGTGGGTAGTGGGTAGTGGGTGGTAGTAGATAGTAGGAAGTGGGTAGTGGGTAGTGGGTAGTGGGTGGTATTAGGTAGTAGGTAGTGGGTAGTGGGTAGTGGGTAGTAGGTAAAATGAATAAAATAAAAAACATAAGACATAAAAACATAGGAGCTTTTAAGAATGAACAGCTCAGTTCTAACTTCAGGTGGGCGACAGCGTTTAGTGGGTAGTGGGTAGGAGTGGGTAGTGGGTAGTGGGTAGTGGGTAGTCGGTAGTGGATAGTGGATAGTGGGTAGTGGGTAGGAGTGGGTAGTGGATAGTGGGTAGGAGTGGGTAGGTGTACTGGGTAGTAGGTAGTGGCTAGTGGGTAGTGGGTGGTAGTAGGTAGTAGGTGGTGGGTAGTGGGTAGTGGGTCATAGTAGGTAGTAGGTAGTGGGTAGTGGGTAGTGGGTAGTGGGTAGTGGGTAATGGGTAGTGCACAAGGACCAGTCAGCATGGGTATGGGCCGGTTCATTTTCCATTGATGGAGATTTGATTGGCTGTTTTTAATTAAGTGCAGCCGCAGGATTAATAACGTTAACGTTAGTTCAGCCAGAGAAACAAATATACTAATTAAAATGGTTGGACCTGCGAGATATGTACTTTGTACTTTGTAGGTCTGCATTTTAAATGTAAGGAGTAAAAAGTATGTTTTTTTTCTCTCAAATGTAATTGAGTAAAAGTATACAAACCTAATAATATTCGAGTAAAGTACAAATCCCCCAAAACAGTACTTAAGTATTGTAACAAAGTACAATTACTCAAGTACTTTACACCCCTGCTTATTACTTGTTATTTCATGTTCAAATTGACCACCTTTGACTTTCCCTTCTGAGTTGAGCGGGACATAGACTGGGCTCACTGCTCCTTTGGAAATGTGTGTGTTCACTCTGCATCCTGCCATTATCATTCCAGTATTAAGATCAGATAAGATATTCCTCTTGGGGAAATTCTGGCATCATAGCAGCATGGGGGACAGGGGGGGTATAGCACGGCCATGATGAATGTGTGAGTGAATGGGTGAATGTGAGGCATAAGTTGTAAAGCGCTTTGGTCCATGTACTATTCTGTTTGGATTTTGGAGTGTCAAATGAGGACCCAGCGACTAAATCAAGACTGTTTGAGGAGATTACTTGACTGTTTATTAGTTGTGTACATGATGTTTATGTTAATGAAAAATGGTTGTTTGAGACTGCAGTAATCACTGACCTGTTTGTAGGCAAAGTTTATTTATTCAGGGATGGAATTTCCTTCAGTTACCCTGAGCTTGTAATGACCTCCCTACCCACCTAGTTAAAAGAAAACGTTTCTCAAATGACAGCAAGCAAGCCTATTAAACCAGGCATGTAAAAAAAATGTCATGGTTGAGACAATTAAACAGCTAATGTCCACATTTGTATTGTACATAGATTTAATGAAGATATGAATGTTGTCACTCAGAATTAGGGATGCACGTTTGAAAGAATTTTCCGAATGGACTTATACTCCTGTTAATAATCGATTCTCTTTAGGGCTCTTAAACCGATCATAAAACCGCAAATTTGCGAGTGACCTACTGTAAAATCTTAGCCTCTCAAGCCATAAGACATTTTGCATGATTTCAACAAAGTAAAATGCATCTTATTAAGAGTGGATGGAAATTGGTTGAATCGCCCACCCATTATATGACATCTACTGTATAAATCAACCTGGCATACATTTTTATTCACTGAAATAAATCAAAACAAACCTTGAAGCCTACGTTATATATCAATACCCAGTCTGTGACCTTATGGTCGGGCCATAAGGTCCTCGCCTCATTATCGTGCAACACTTTGCCAATGACACAACAAGAGATTCTGGTCAGATTAGTCTGAAAGTCTCTATAATACATAATATAATAAATTTAATTTATATAGCACACTTTAAACTCAATGAGATCTCAAGGTGCTTCACAGCAAAAAGGAAAAATAAAAGGTTTAAAGCATAAAAACATTAAAATGTATCAAATAAAAAACATAAGACATAAAAACTTCTATATGCTAACTGTGGCTTCCAGACAGGTGGGCGACAGTGTTTAGTGGGTAGTGGGTAGTGGGTAGGAGTGGAGTGGTCCTGACAGGTATGGCGAGGGTAATAGCAGAAGACATAAATATAGGCAATACAATTATAGCAATGATAAAAATAAGCAGTGTAAACAATATAATTACCTCTGAATATAAGAATATGAGCAAGTAAACAGTGTAATCAAAGGTGCAGATGAGCTAATAGTTATATTATATGTTACAATAAATATGGGCAATAAAACACTTTGAATCTGAATATATACCATTGGGTAAGTAAAGTATACAGTATGCACAGGTGCAGTATACATAAGGCACCCTAACTGGCAAGATATACGTCATACGTTATACGCTGTAGATGTACGAACGGTCGAGAACCTGCACCTTATGTTGTAACTGACCAACAGCTCAGTTCTAACTTCTATATGCTAACTGTGGCTTCCAGACAGGTTGGCGACAATGTTTAGTGGGTAGTGGGTAAAAATAAAATCAGCGCTTTCACACCATCAGAGTAGACACACCATTTTGATAGCGTGTATGGTAACTAGAGAGACAGAACATGGGCCAGGTATTACCCTGAGAAACACACTTTTTAAAGGCAGTGGGAAGTTTTGAAGTAAGTGTGTGTGTGTGTGTGTGTGTGTGTGTGTGTGTGTGTGTGTGTGTGTGTGTGTGTGTGTGTGTGTGTGTGTGTGTGTGTGTGTGTGTGTGTGTGTGTGTGTGTGTGTGTGTGTGTGTGTGTGTGTGTGTGTGTGTGTGTGTGTGTGTACCCACCCACTGGCATAATATACGTCATACGTTATACGCTGTAGATGTACGAACGATCGAGAACCTGCACCTTATGTTGTAACTGACCATCTGTTGTGCAATGATGTTCCTTTCATCCATCCAACACGTTTGAATATAGTCCAACGTTTATATTTTACATCCACTCAGTAAAGTATGCTACCTATGCTTTTATAGGCAAAATAACAGCCCCCCCCTCCCCATATGCTAAATCAAATACCCATCCAATTAATTTGCTCTGGAGCCTGGTACACAATGGTAGTCCCACAACGCAACAAATAAGACACTCACGTAATTTCCCCTCAGACTAGTGCCGCAAGAGAGCGAAAGTACAACTTTGCCAACAGAAAAGGCTCCCTCTGCCGCACAGCTAACCCTTTCACTGCCACACGACAGAAGGTTAACCCTTTACTATCACACAACAGACGGTCGCCGGCTGTCGTGTGGCAGTGAAAGGGTTAACCCTCTGTGTATTGTCGCAGTGAAAGGGTTAACCGTTTTGGTAGTGCGGCAGTGAAAAGGTTAATATAGCAGCACCAAAACCTTACAGACGCGCCAGATGAGGCGCGTCAAACGAGGGGCGTCAGCCGCGTCAATTATCGCTTTCCGTCGTGTCCGTCCGGGCCTTGAGTCTCAACTCTCATCGATAATGTTTGCATTAATAATATATAGGGTTGCATGATGGGGAAGGTGGGCAGTCGGGCTCTGGCCTGTAAATGACTATAGCTTCCTCCAGCCATGCCGTCTTCCCTGTAGAGTTTAGCATCGGCTAATCCGCGTATTATGATGAAATACATAACTCCCCGCCTTTCAATTCCTCTCCCCTCCTTCCTTTTTCACCTCTCTCTCCCTCTCTCTCTCTCTCTCTCTCTCTCTCTCTCTCTCTCTCTCTCTCTCTCTCTCTCTCTCTCTCTCTCATTATCTCCCTTTCTTTCCGTCGCTCCCTCCGTGTTTGCTGCTCTCATGTGCAGCCAGGGCGGCTCGCAGCTACATCCCCACAGCAGCGGAGGTCTGATTAAAGTGCTACGCTGCAGTAGAGCTGTACTATGCATGAGGAAAAGGTCATCAATTGACATACGCTTCGCTTGCAAAATCAGCGCTTTCACACCATCAGAGTAGACACACACCACTTTGATAGCGTGTATGGTAACTAGAGAGACAGAACATGGGCCAGGTATTACCCTGAGAAACACACTTTTTAAAGGCAGTGGGAAGTTTTGAAGTAAGTGTGTGTGTGTGTGTGTGTGTGTGTGTGTGTGTGGTGTGTGTGTGTGTGTGTGTGTGTGTGTGTGTGTGTGTGTGTGTGTGTGTGTGTGTGTGTGTGTGTGTGTGTGTGAGTGTGTTTATTGTTTATTTATTGTGGATCCCCATTAGTCTACACCAATGTGAGACTCCAAACATTAAAAAAAAAAAAAAAAAAAAAAAGTAAGATAAAATATAAAACCACACACATTGAAGTACTCACAAGAAAACATCACAACAAACAAAACAGTGAATCAAAGCTCACTCATTATTCATGAGTCAGATATCACAATTCTCCAACCATAAAATACAAATTACATTACAAATTACAAGAACAAAACAGATCAAAATCATTTATATGATTTTAACTCATAATATAGCATAACTTTTCTCAAGTCACCGATCACCTTTATATTTCCATACAAATTTCCATAATAAGTCAATTATCAAAATGTGTGTGTGTGTGTGTGTGTGTGTGTGTGTGTGTGTGTGTGTGTGTGTGTGTGTGTGTGTGTGTGTGTGTGTGTGTGTGTGGTGTGTGTGTGTGTGTGTGTGTGTGTGTGTGTGTGTGTATGTGTGTCTGTATATATGTGTGCACTTGCATGTGAGAGAGAGAGAGAGAGGAGAGAGAGAGAGAGAGAGAGAGAGAGAGAGAGAGAGAGAGAGAGAGAGAGAGAGAGAGAGAGAGAGTGAGAGGGAGAGAGACACAGATAGACAGAGTGAGAGACAAGAGAGAAGGGAAATATAAAGGAGAGAGAGGAGAGAGAAAGGAGAGATAGATTGAGAGAGAAGGGGAGATCAGGAAAGAGAGGAGAGAAAGAGAGAAGAGGAGAGCAGGAAAAAGAGAGGAGAGAGAGACAGACAATGTGTGTGTGTGTGTGTGTGTGTGTGTGTGTGTGTGTGTGTGTGTGTGTGTGTGTGTGTGTGTATACATTTTGTTTCCTGCCTTTTCCATGCATTTAGTAGTAGTAGTAAAGTAGTAGTAGTAAAGTTCTGTGAGTTCCCATCTAAGGTAATAGACAGGCCTTGGTTTGACAGTGGACGTAGGCTTAAACTGGTCAACTTTGGTTTTTGGTGGTTTATTGCACCAACAATTGCTATCTTGAGAAACATATGGCATCCTGCTTTCTTATCTTAAATGTTTAAAGAATGTTAAATGTCTTGTTGACCTATGCATTTTAAATGTAATGACTGTGTTCCCACTCTTTTCTTTATGTAAGGAGGCTAAATGGCTTTTTGTCTCCTACTTCCCACTAACTCTCTCTCTCTTCTCATATATTTCAGACTTAATCTTGATAGAACTAACTCTCTTTTGACTATCGTTTTCTTTTGTATTTTTTCCATACTTGTAACAGACTATCATATTGAACTGTAGGAATTGTCTCCTGATAATTATAATGTCGGACAGCAGTTAAATATTCCTTTTTTAATATAAATTATTAAGTCAGGGATATAAAATATTCATCATGAGAGAGAGAGAGAGAGAGAGAGAGAGAGAGAGAGAGAGAGAGAGAGAGAGAGAGAGAGAGAGAGAGAGAGAGAGCGAGAGAGAGAGAGAGAGTGTGTGTGTGCATGTGCGTGTGTGTTTGTGTGCGCACGGATGTATGTATGTATGTATGTATGTATGTATGTATGTATGTATGTGTGTGTGTGTGTGTGTGTGTGTGTGTGTATGTATGTATGTGTGTGTGTGTGTGTGTGTGTGTGTGTGTGTGTGTGTGTGTGTGTGTGTGTGTGTGTGTGTGCGTGCGTGCGTGCGTGCGTGCGTGCGTGCGTGCGTGTGTGCGTGCGTGTGTGCGTGCGTGTGTGTGTGTGTGTGTGTGTGTGTGTGTGTGTGTGTGTGTGTGTGTGTTGCCCATGTGAGTTTTCTGTAAGCAAAGGCCCGCTATATCCCCTGAACTGGGTCAGGTTACCTGTGCAGTGATCGATGGCCTGTGTGTTTCCCTATAGCCTTCGGAAGCCTCCATGCTTCCCTATCGCCTTTGAAAGCCAGTGGCCGGAGAACTCAATCACAAAGCACCCAGTGAGCCCCAAGAAACCAGGGAAATAAATCAAAGATAGAAGTGTTGCATTGATTCTTCAAACAATCAATACAGTACACATATGAGACCCAAGGCTCAATGAGTGGGACTGCATGGTGGGCTGCTCTGAGCCGACCTACTGGGGGAGCACGGATGGGAAGTCACTCTGGACCAACACACACACACACACACACACACACACACACACACACACACACACACACACACACACACACACACACACACACACACACACACACACACACACACACACACAGACACACACACAGACATGGACATGGACATGTACATGTATTATGTGAGCGTGCACACACACACACACACACACACACACACACACACACACACACACACACACACACACACACACACACACACACACACACACACACACACACACACACACACACACACAGACACACACACAGACATGGACATGGACATGTACATGTATTATGTGAGCGTGCACACACACACACACACACACACACACACACACACACACACACACACACACACACACACACACACACACACCACACACACACACACACACACACACACATGGACATGGACATGTACATGTATTATGTGAGCGTGCACACCACACACACACACACACACACACACACACACACACACACACACACACACACTGCGCAGTCCAACGCAGTACATCCAAATATAGCCTCTCCGTCGTGGATTCTGCGGTCCCAACTGAATAAACAGTGGAGCCATCAGCAGGATGGAGGGAGCACAGGGCCGAGAGGAGGCCAAGGGAGGAGGAGGAGGAGGAGGAGGAGGAGGAGGAGGAGGAGGAGGAGGAGGAGGAGGAGGAGGAGGAGGAGAGGAATGCAGTCACAGAGGAAGCCGTGTTCTGTATGTTTGTGCTGTACAGGAAGGAACAACAGTCCGACCAGGTGTGAGACATAACTGAATTCTGCTTGTTCTTCTCAGTCCAACCCCCACTTCCTTCAGGCCCGAGAGTGGGCTGTGTTACCCGTGGCCTCGCCCTCTGGAGACTACAGGGAGAGTCTCTTCTCCTGCAGCAGAACAACACCCAAAACAGAGTCCTCTGGTGCAATATGCTACGCAAGACCCAATGCCAAAAAAACATGTATTTGAAATCCTTTCAAATAATCTGCGTTTCATTAGGTTCTGAGCTCCACCTGGATCCTTTCCGAGTGGTCTCTCTAACAGTGAGGGGAAATGGGCCAATAATACAGTGTCTGACATGCTCAAGCAAAAACCAAAGTACCAGCACCTTAACCCTTTCACTGCCACACTACAGAAGGTTAACCCATTCACTACCACACTACAGACGGTAACACTTTCACTACCACACTACAGAAGGTTAACCCATTCACTACCACACTACAGACGGTAACCCTTTCACTACCACACTACAGACGGTAACCCTTTCACTACCACACTACAGAAGGTTAACCCATTCACTACCACACTACAGACGGTAACCCTTTCACTACCACACTACAGAAGGTTAACCCATTCACTACCACACTACAGACGGTAACCCTTTCACTACCACACTACAGAAGGTTAACCCATTCACTACCACACTACAGACGGTTAACCTTAGTATACAGTAAAGAACCGACGTCTTTTCAAAGCCTTAAAGCCATAGTATGCTTTCTGTGTTTACCCCTTACCTTTAGTGTGCTATAGAGCTGGAGGTGCATGTAGAACGTCTGCAGAGTTACAAAGTCCATCACATCAAAGAGAGTTGA
>NC_140174.1:103197148-103250440 GCF_963971535.1 Notolepis coatsorum
CCCCCTCCCTTGTGGTAAAATGAGGCTGGGGCTGTCTGTGTATCGGCCTGTTTGGAGTCAGACAGAGATCCCAGTGGGAGACAGCCCTGTTGTTCAATGATCTTCTCCTGCTTCTATCAACATATCTTTGGCGGGGGAGCCAGAGATAGTTCCCAGGCTATTCTAAGTGCTCTACTGTACCTATATGGTTGTTTTGCCTTATAGCTGCGCTCGGTGCTGTGTATAATGTTTTATATTCTACAAGACACAGTAAATCTGGAGCCCCTGATTTACTAAGACTGTAACATGGGCAAACTACACAATGACGTGAGCTAATTGCGGAGTTATTACACTAGTATTCACTATTGCAAATGAAAGAAGAAAAAGATCCAAATGGCCCCACTGCTCACCAACTATAGTGTAGCCCCCCTTTAAAATGTATTCATGAATGATATACCTCTCTTTGACTTTAACCCTTTCACTACCACACTACAGAAGGTTAACCTTTCACTAGTAAAAGGGTTAACCATCTGTAGGGTGGTAGTGAAAGGGTTAACCTTCTGTAGTGTGCTTGTGAAAGGGTTAACCCTTTGTCATGTGGCAGTGAAGGGGTTAACCTTCTGTATTGTCGCAGTGAAAGGGTTAACCCTTTGGTAGTGTGGTAGTGAAAGGGTTAAGGGCAATGATGCCTGTGTGTGGAATCAATGACGGCAGCCATTCTGAATAGCTAAACGGATCACACAAAGCTCAAAGGCTGCCTATTTTCCAAAGGTCTTTTGTGCTATAGAGAGTTAATGCTACGGATTGTTAGTGAATCAGGCCTGAAATCTGCATGGCCTTGCCTGCAAATCATTATTATGTATGCAAAAAAAGGATTTACATATGCCAATCACAGAGGCAACCATCACAGATGCAGTGTAGCAGAATCTGCTGGCACGGTCAGCACTCTCCCCTCATTATGCACGGTTAGTGAATAGCACGGCATCCTACACTATTTGGATGATTTCTGATGTATAGAGCACGCTACACACTACACACTACATGCTACACACTACACGCTACACACTACACGCTAGACGCTACACCCTACATGCTACACACTACACGCTGCACTCTACACAGCACAAATCCTTATGGTGCTTTGAGATAGTGTGGCTTGCTCTGTATTTGCCACACGGTGACTAGATGATAGAGGAAGCAGGCACATTGGACGTGGGGGCACATTGGACGTACTAACTGTCTTTTTTACTATTATGTACCCTAATACAATGCTATGTGTATGGCTAGCCCGGCCCCTACAGCTAGTGTAACGGAGGTACCGCAGTCTATCCACAGTCACGAGGGACAGTAAGTGAAGTGGCTGTGGACGTTAAGCGGTACTGCAAGTAAACTCACTCCCCAGAGGCATCCAGACACATTACTTAGAAGT
Source organism: Notolepis coatsorum (assembly GCF_963971535.1). Classification (NCBI taxonomy): domain Eukaryota; kingdom Metazoa; phylum Chordata; class Actinopteri; order Aulopiformes; family Paralepididae; genus Notolepis; species Notolepis coatsorum. The sequence goes on from NC_140174.1 coordinate 103,198,557, forward strand.
GAGTTCACCTCTTGGTACAGTGGTCTGCGATGTCCCCCGCGGCGCGGGAGACCGGGGTTCAACACCCATTCGGGGCAATCCCTTAACAGGGGTCGAATCTGAAACACAACGCAGAGCAATACGAGACCGGTTACACTAGCAAGGCCTCTACAACTAGCATAGCCCCTAAATCTAGCATGGCCTCTACTGTTAGCACAGCCTCTACTGCGAGCACAGCCTCTACTGCTAGCACAGCCTCTACTGCGAGCACAGCCTCTACTGCTAGCACGGCTACTACAGCTGGCACGGAGTCCAGTGGAACTGCTGAGAGGTTACCCTAGTGTCCAGTCGTCGCCCTTTGAAGGGTCTCGTCTGGCCTTTTTCAGTGGGTGCCGTGGAGCCTTCAAGAGGAGATAGATTAAGGGCGGCTAGGTGGTGTAGTGGGCAAGGCGCTCGCCACCAATGCAGGAGACGCTGGGTTCAAGCCCAGCTCTCCGCATTGCTATCAGCTTGGCTGGTCGTTCATACTAACACAATTGGCAGTGTTAGAGGGTGGGAAAGCTGATGGGTGGGGATCGGACGTTGTGGACAGCGACTCCTACAGGTCGGTTGGTGCGCCTGCGCAGCAGAATCAGGAAGCGACGGGAGCGGCGTGTCCCTCCCACGCAGATCCCCGCCGCTGAGAGATCGCGCTGTGCAGGTGAAAAGATGCGACGGCTGCTTCCTCGAGTACCGGAGGGGACACGTAATGTAAGGCTTCGTCCACATTGCAGCCGGCTTTTGGGAGGCATGGCCTAACAGCGTTCGAGACAGGGGAGGGGAGAATTGGATGATACGAAATTGGGATGGGGGAAAAATAGAAAAATGGGAGAAAAAAGTAGATAAAAAAAAGAGGAGACAGGTTAGGGAGGCTGGGTAGCGCAGCGGACTAAGCGCCTGCCTACCACCGCAGAGATACTGGTATCGAATCCAGCTGTCAGCGGTACCTCCGGCTTGGTCGGTCGTCCATACTAACACGTTTGGCAGTGTTAGTGGGTGGGAAGCCGGTGGGGTGTGTATCCTGGTCGTTGTAAACAGCGACTCCTACAGGTCAGTCGGGGCGCCTGCTCAGCGATGAAAGGGAACTGAGGGAAGTAGTGTGAGCCTCCCACGCGATACGCTCCCCCAGTGAGAGTCCTCGCTGTCAAGTGAAAAGAAGCGGCTGGCTGACTCCACATGTATCGGAGGGGACATGTGATAGTATCTATCAACCCTCCCTAGGCCGGCAAGTGGGGGGCAAATGCGCGCAATGACCAGGAAGGGAATTGGCATAACGACTAAATTGGGATGGGAGAAAAAAAATACAGAAAAAAGGGGGAGAAAAAGTAGATTAGAAAAGAGGAGACAGGGTTCCCCACTGCTCAGTGCTACACATTCCCCACTGCTCAGTGCTACGGACTCTCCACTGCCCAGTGCTACATATTTCCCACTACCCAGTGTTTCCTTTCCCGTCTCTGTGGAGCTCCCAGAGGAACTCACCACTCCTGTTCCTGAGGAGCTTCCCATTCCTCCTTCCCGGGAGCACCTGACTTCTGCCCCTTCTCCCAGAGAGCCCCCTGAACCTCCGGCTCGTCCTGCCCCCAGGAGGACCCCTCTTATTCCTGATTCCCTTCTCCAGCCCTCCTTCTCCAGTCCCCTCCCTGGTCCCTTCCTCCAGCCCTCCTTCTCCAGTCCCCTGCCTGATTCTCTTCTCCAGCCTTCCGTCTCCAGTCCCCTGCCTGATTCCCTTCTCCAGCCCTCCTTCTCCAGTCCCCTCCCTGGTCCCTTCCTCCAGCCCTCCTTCTCCAGTCCCCTCCCTGGTCCCTTCCTCCAGCCCTCCTTCTCCAGTCCCCTGCCTGATTCTCTTCCTCCAGCCCTCCTTCTCCAGTCCCCTCCCTGGTCCCTTCCTCCAGCCCTCCTTCTCCAGTCCCCTCCCTGGTCCCTTCCTCCAGCCCTCCTTCTCCAGTCCCCTGCCTGATTCTCTTCTCCAGCCTTCCGTCTCCAGTCCCTGTCTCCCTGGATCTTTCCTCTGCCTTCTTTCTCCAGTTCCCCTATCCCTGGTCATTTTCCACAGCCTTCCGTCTCCAGTCCCCTTCCTGGTTCCTTTCCCCTGCCTTCCTTCTCCAATTCCTTCCCTGGGCCTTTTCCCTAGTTTTTCTCCTCCAGTCCCCTTCTCCCAGGTCCCTTTCCCTAGCCCTCTTTTTGAATCCCTTTCCCCAACATTCTGTTTTAGGTCTCCTTTTCCAGTCGCCTGTCTCAAGTCCCCATCTCTAGTCGTCTGTCTCGAATGCCCTTCCCCAGCCTTTTGACTCTAGTCCCCTTCTCCCTGGGTCTGTTGTCCCAGTCTTCCTTCGGTGGAGAAAACCCACCCACCCTGCTCATCCCCGGGCGGTCGTTTGAGACGTCTGGGATCCGTCCCTTGAGGGGTGGGTACTGTAACGTCCCACCAGTCCATGGACTGTTCTCCCCTGCTCTACCTCTCCCTGTCTCTGTATGTGTGTTCCTTGTCTGTGTTCTTTATCTTCTCTCTCTCTCTCCTTCACTCTCTCGCTCTTCTTCATGTGCCCCTGTTAGTCTAGTCATACTGTCTTGTATTAGGTTCATTGTTTAGTCTCTGTGTTTGTAGTTACTGTCTTGTATTAGGTTCACTGTTTAGTCTTAGTGTTTGTAGTTACTGTCTTGTATTAGGTTCTGTCTTGTTTTGTCCCAGTGTCTGGTGTTGGTTGTCTTGTCTTCCATAGTTGTACTTCCTTGTGTTGTTTCTTGTAGTTCTTTATCAGCTTGTTTCCCCTCCCAGGTGTCTCCAGTTGTAAATCATCCCAGGTGATTCTCGTTTGTCATTTGTTCCTGTATATTTGTGTATTTCCCCATCCTCCAGTTTTTACTGAGGTTTTGTTTTGTTGTTAGTTTTTTATGTATACCCTTGTTCTGTTTATTATGTTATGTTGTTAAAAACATTTGGACTTCGTCTTAGTCTGTTCCTGGGTCCTGTTGCACCACCACATTGTGACATTACTGTAAACTACTAACGAGTCAGTCGCAGTGAACCAGCACATGCTAACGGGTCTGACCCTTTGGCTAAGCTAGTTAGTGCAGCCGCCTGTTGATCCTATGGTCCCAGGTTCAAATCCACTCGGTTACACTACTACCTATCTCACTACTATGCACTCAGAATGTAAAGCATATTATTATTAGAAGAACAACGCCACTGACCCTTAGCTGCCAGAGATATACCCCTCAACAAATCATGTTAAACCCAGATTCGGCTCAAACAAGGGACTAAACACGTTTCGCAATTATGCCACATCAATGTGGAACGCCCTACCCACAGCCGTAAAGGAATGTGAATCACTACCCACATTCAAAACCGCTCTTAAAGAGCACCTGCGGGAGGCTGCAATTAGAAACTGGCCACCGTAAATGTCCAACCCCCCCCACCCCCTCCTAATAGACAGTCCCCTCCCCACCGTATGTATATATTCTCTCCCCACCGTATGTATATTTCTCTCCCACCCACCCCCTCCTAATGTACAGTATCCTCCCCACCGTATGTATATATTCTCTCCCCGCCGTATGTATATTTCTCTCCCACCCACCCACCCCCTCCTAATGTACAGTCTCCTCCCCACCGTATGTATATATTCTCTCCCCGCCGTATGTATATTTCTCTCCCACCCACCCCCCCCTCCTAATAGACAGTCTCCTCCCCACTGTATGTATATATTCTCTCCCCACCGTATGTATATTTCTCTCCCACCCACCCACCCCCTCCTAATGTACAGTCTCCTCCCCACCGTATGTATATATTCTCTCCCCACCGTATGTATATTTCTCTCCCACCCACCCACCCCCTCCTAATGTACAGTACCCTCCCCATCATATGTATATACTCTGTCAGGACCTATGGGTAACAGTACTGTATATTTGCATATCATATATGTCACAAATGTAACAATACTATATACCTGTATGTCATGTATGTCCCTATGCCATAAATGTCATGATGTCATATATGTTGTGTATGTCATAAATGTCACTATGAATTGAAAATGGGGGACCCTGATGTAGAGCTGCCGCGATTACCGCATTACCGCGGTATCGCTGTTACATCACGCCCACCGCAAGAGTAGGCTGAATACCGCGTCATTGCTGTTTTTTTTTTTATAATAATAAAGCACCCTTCTCTCGTTGGGCTTGCGGCTCTGCAGATATACCCTACTCCTCTATCGAGGTTCCAAGCGACCCTATTGGGTACCAGAAAAGTCATGTGAAACATTGCAGACCACTGATTGGTCAGAAGAGAGACGCGTCACACGATGGATCGTCTTGCAGTGCTTTTACTTCCTGAATCTCAGCCATTGATCAGAGCTCAGTCACAACACGGCTAATATACGTTAGCTCCCACCGGAGACCGGAGTGGATTACCGACGTACCGTCGCTCCTCAGGGAACGAGGCATAATGATTTTACTGCAACGAAATGTTATAATAAAAGCCCTTCGTTCTATACACTTGTCTGATTGAAAACTTTATTAACAGACCGCAGAATGGGTACAACTCTGCACGCTCTGAGCAAAGAAAGGAACTGAGATATGAATTGAGTAACGCTTGCCTTGCTATGGTCCGGTAAATACGAACGTGTAACTATATAACGTAATGCCACAAAACGAATGCCTTTGTAATCATAAGTAGTAACGTTATAATAATAATAAGAAGAAGAAAGGGTCGGGGGGTAACCGGCGGGCGCGCCGCTACCACCCTTGCCCGCGACACAGAGGGGATACTTCGAATCCGTGTTTCACTTTTAACGAGTGCGTGCTTGCCGAATCCCAAACAATATTCATGCTGCAAAGTCATCCTCTAAAGATAGACATTTAGACTAGAGGCAGGCTATATGCTATAAAGAGTAGACTACAAAAAAAATGCATTCAAACTTTTTTTTTGTGTGTGTGTGTGTGTGTGCGGTAATAACCGCAGCGGTAGGAAATATTTCGCAAATTTGTGCGGTAAGGAAAACATCAATACCGCGGCTGATGTAAACAAGACAAAAGTATTTCTCTGGGCCCCGTTCCCCGTACCTGGATAACTGAGTTAGCCGGATAACTTTCGGTTAAGTCTGACTTAAGCCGGACTTTCCGGCTCCCCGTAACTGGATTGTCCAAATCACCATGACAACAGATCCAAAAGTTTGAGCCTGGTCGAAAGCAGGGTTTAAGTTCAAGTTAGCCGGATGAAGCACAGCCACGCCCCCGCAAAGAAAGTGACAGCGCGTTTCCTGAAAATATTCCCACAGTCTAGGATCTGCTTTATACCATTCTTAATTATGTTTTTGTGCTCCATTCTTCCAGAGGGGGCTTTTGAAATGTAAAATAGACCCAAAATGCTGATACTAAATTCACTTTGTCCTAAATAATGCACGTTATATATACCGTGGCGCTCGCTCGGTGCGATGTACACATTATGTGGTTATTTTAATTGTAACTGGGATTAAGATGTCTGATGAGATGCGCTGTTTTACGGATTTGAGAAATTGAATGAGCCGTTGACGTCACATTAATGAATGAGGATAAAGAGAGAAAACTTCATTCAAAATAAAGAATATTCTAAACACGGGTCTCTCGTTCATTAATGTATAAACAATGAATTTATCCCATCTGGCACAGTGGCGCAGCGGTAGTGCTCAATCCTCCCAACCCAGCGACCGGTGTTCGAATTCCTGTGTTTCCAATATAATTTTTTGGAATATAATATTAATGATTATACGCCAAAGTAGCCTAGTTGTAAGTTAAAATATTATAAATCTACATGCATTGAGGATGTCATTCTTTATATAGCTCTCAACGTGCACCAAATTGAATTATTCCTACATCGCAAAAAGAAGGAAAAGACCGGGTTTCGAACCCCGGTCGTCTGCGTGAAAGTCAAAAGAAGAACCCGTTAGACCACAGTGGAGATAAGTAAAAGATCGACCATACATCAATCAATGGGAAGAGAGCCGTATCGTTATTCTGTATAACAGTTCAACTAATTATTTTCGCTAGCAAGATCTCATTTGATTATTCAATCCAGCAGGCAAGTTTAAAGAAATATAATCTGATTGATTGAGGTAATGAGGGACTTAAAATTAGCCTATAGATAACGCATTTAACTTGTCGGCGAGGCGATTGAGCCGTACTGCAATATGTTACTAAAGTTTTAAATCAATTAATCAATCAATGCCGCTAGAGAATCAGGATCTCTGCTCTCGACACTTGCTGCCTTCTCGGCTGAGGCGGGCACGCGCACTTATCCTGGGTCTCAAGTCTGGCTTGAGTTAACGAGACTGAATCCACCTTCGAGGAACAGGAAAATCCCGGCTTCAAACATCGGGTTAACTGAATCTGGATAATGACATCTTGATCGACTTAGTTGAACCAGGTACGGGGAACGGGGCCCAGGTCTGCATCCCCTTAACAATTGTGTGTATTGAGCCGTACTGTATTGTACCCATTCTGCAATCTGTTAAATAAAGTTTTCATGCATTCATTCATTCATTCATTCATTCATTCATTCATTCATTCATTCATTCATTCATTCATTCATTCATTCATTCATTCATTCATTCATTCATTCCTGGTGACATGTTGTGTGACACAATCTGTAAGTCGCTTTGGATAAATCACTAAATTGTAAATTCTAGCGTTACTGCCAGCTAACATTATGCACAACGTAGCTACAAATAATGGAAGCAAGGAACTTCACCTGCACTATCTTCAGTTCTCTCTCTGATCTCGTTCTCTCTGGTGTGATGAGCGGTATTGTGGTGATTTGTAGCTTATTGATATGTTCACCAAGGCTACGTTCACACTGCAAGCCTTAGCGCTCAATAAAAAAAAATTGCTTGACTGGCCAATATCAGATTCCAGTGTGAACCGGTCACAGTCCTGAACTGACAGAGACGTCACAGGCATCCCGCCCTCCTACCGAAAATAAACAAGGAGGCCACTGAAGTCAGTGTTTACGGTTGACGTGTGGTGGAAGCCGGAGGATCCGCGAGCAGATGACGACGAGGACAAGGATGAGGAGAAAGATGTAACCGATGTAAAGTGAAAATCCAATTCCTGAGGATTGGGCACAGAGAGAAAGAAGCATGGTTGGGGGATTTGAAGTCCACTCTTGTGGGCATACATGTCACTCGCCTGCGCGCAGCAACACAGACCTGAGACGAGGAGTAAACAGTGAACGTAGTGCAAGGAGCATGATCAAACAATTCCAACCCATCAACAGCCATGAACCACAACGAGAGATATCCAAGGCACATAAGAAAACAAAACCTAATTAGCTGACACGGTCTTATAGATAAACACTAAGACCCAGATGAGTGTATTTATGTGCTTAGGAGAGGGATTTCATTTTGATATGTACGTTTCTCAGCCATGCATAGTATTGGGTGAGGCGCCGTGTAATTTAGCTGTAGAGCTTTCAGGAATTAGAATATCCAAATAATAAGCCTTCCTTGTTGGAATGGGGTTGATAGAGGAGTCAGACCAGAGTTTGAGGTTTTCTTTCAGATCTTCCATGTTTCGCGTTTGTCTTCATAGAGGGACACCCGCCAGCGCGGAATTGTGATGAATCTCGATGTAGAGTGGTGTAAAAGTCGCATGAATTCCAATATCAAATCAAATCAAATCAAATGTATTTGTAAGGCCCAACAACACACGTTAATGTCCCCATGGGCCGGACACGAAACATCACAATAAATCAAGAACAAAAAATAAAAACACCATGAAATCCAAAATAAATGTAAAATAAATAAATTCATGAATATGACTGTTCAGACAAAAGGTTGCATTGCACAAAATCAGACCTGTACCTGACTTAGGACCACATTATAGAAGTGGCCCAAATTGCAGAATTCTTGCAGAATTGAAAATATCTGATTCCATGTGATTTGTGTTGTGCACACACTGTTATGAAGAGAAAACCCCAGATCTGAGTACATTATGAGGAGAACAATCATTGCATACTTATAATGGACTTTCATATGAAAATACAAAAGAATATATACATATATATTTCTTCCCAGCAAGAATCATAACCCCATTAACGTTTGTAATAAACCAATCCGTTTGTAAATCCGTAAAGATTTCAGCGAGTTAAGAGTATTTTGTTTGTGCAGATCATCACCTTATAGCAGTAGTCCACTCAAGCAAGATGGCCGCCGGTGAACTACGCGGGAGCCTCCGCCTTGAGCCATCTAGTGTTTATATCTATGGCTTCACCAAGTAGGGTAACACTTAGCTAGCAGTTCAAGGCAATGCCTAACAAAGAGTGGCAGTGCAGTGGCTAGAATACAGCATTGTGAATAAAGCCTCTGGTCTCGTTCATGGCTCAGTCTCCTGCATCCAGCACTGCCGTGTCAGACAGCGCTGTTCAGAGTGAAATCAGTCATAATCGTCTAGCCCCCACGCGTCTATGCTTTTACCAACGCGTTCGTGTTTCCCGTTTTACGCTCTGATTGGCCACTGACCTACGCTAGTACGCCCCCCTCGCTATGAGCGTAGCAGGACGCTGAAATGCAAATGCATATCACAGTACTGCCTCCAGGAACAGCTGTTTCCGCGTGACTTTACAGTATGTGCGCTAAAGTTCTGGTAAGTTTAAAGTGCTTAGAAATGCCAGTAAATGCCGGTTCATTCATGCTTTGAGGCACGCTTCCTGACAGGATTTTATAATAAGAATTCATGACCGCTTGTATAGTTCAACTGTTTAGTCCCCTGCCTGTCGACCATATGGTACCTGGTTCGAATCTCTTGGATACTTCTTTTTTTTCTGTAACGTTAATAAATGTATCCACTCTGGTTGATAAGATAAGATATTCCTTTATTGATCCCCTTGGCGTAATTCAGGCATCATAGCAGCATGGGGGGGTACACAGGTAGTGAAAACAACACAAGCAGTGTAAACAAATAAGTCAATAGAATTGACTATCTAACCAACTGAAATATACAGTATTCACAGTATTCACATAAGGTGCAGTATGCATAAGGTGGTGTTATTGTCCTTTTTGGGACACCAGAGTGGATAGATAATTTAACTTTATGAAAAAAAAAAAAAAAGTAAGCAAGAGATTCGAACCGGGGACCATATGGTGCACAGGTAGGGCTATACAGTTGAGCTATACACGCTGTCATGAATTGTTACTGACTAATCCATCATTTACACTTTTCAAGTGCCAATTGCGGTTGCCGTCCATTATTTGGCATTAATAAATCAGATATCATGCGTGTGTGCTTTTGTGTGTGCGCTCTCGCGCTGACTCGTTAAGCCTTTCTACGCATATTCATTTCTGGAGCATTTCTTTATCCACTCTGGCGTGATGGTGTATTGTACTCGCAAATCGCTTCGAATCGGTTGAGTGCAGCGCCGACTCTCTACTTACGAGGGGGGCGTACTAGCGTAGGTCAGTGGCCAATCAGAGCGCAAAACGGGAAACACGAACGCGTTGGCGATTATGACTGATTTCACTCTGAACAGCGCTGTCTGACACAGCAGTGCTGGATGCAGGAGACTGAGCCATGAACGAGACCGGAAACACGAACGCGTTGGTAAAAGCATAGACGCAGCCCCCACACCTAAAAACTTCCAGAAAATATTTCCAATGTGCCTGAGGGGAAGTTGTGAAGGAGAAAGCAAAATAGGTGGAAGTAGAACTCAGTGTTGTATTGTTTAAAGCTTTCAATACCACACCACAAACGGTTAACCTTTCACTACCACACTACAAATGGTTAACCTTTCACTACCACACTACAGAAGGTTAACCTTTCACTACCGCACTATAGACGGTTAACCTTTCACTACCACACTACAGCCGGTTAACCTTTCACTACCATACTACAAACGGTTAACCTTTCACTACCACACTACAGAAAGTTAACCTTTCACTACCACACTACAAACGGTTAACCTTTCACTACCACACTACAGAAAGTTAACCTTTCACTACCACACTACAGACTGTTAACCTTTCACTACTGCACTACAAACGGTTAACCTTTCACTATTGCACTACAGACTGTTAACCTTTCACTACTGCACTAGACGGTTAACCTTTCACTTCCACACTACAGAAGGTTAACCTTTCACTAATGCACTACAGACGGTTAACCTTTCACTACCACACTACAGACGGTTAACCTTTCACTACTGCTCTACAGATGGTTAACCTTTCACTACCACACTACAGACGGTTAAACTGTCACTACCACACCTTATACAACGGCATGCAAATATCTCAATCTCAACACAATCAATAACAACCGCTAACTTCATAATTAAAAACGAAAGAAAAGTTGGATGTGTTAGTTGGTTGGATGTCTTAGTTGAAAGACAGTTGGATGTGTTAGTTGGTTGGATGTCTTAGTTGCAAGACAGTTGGATGTGTTAGTTGGTTGGATGTCTTAGTTGAAAGACAGTTGGATGTGTTAGTTGGTTGGATGTCTTAGTTGAAAGACAGTTGGATGTGTTAGTTGGTTGGATGTCTTAGTTGAAAGACAGTTGGATGTGTTAGTTGGTTGGATGCACTTCCGAGCTGCTTCCACATGGAGGCAATTTCTCTTTTTTGTTGTTGTGGGAACTACTTTTTGTAGCGGATGTTTTTTTCAATAAATCTTCGATTAAGTAAGGGATAATGTATAGCTACGAGGTCATTGTCGCAAAATAATTGACCGACACGGAGTTTAAAATACCGAGCCGCCGCGGCGAGGTGTTTTAAACGTAGTGAAGGTCAATTATTTTGCGACAATGACCGAGTAAAGCTATACATTATCCCGCTTATTACATGGCTAACTTACTAACAATATACCTAATTCATTTGACAAATCGCAGTTGTTCTGTGGCTCTGTCAGCCCAAATAAAGTGATTATTATTATCGCGGGCAGCAGCCTCTGTTCTGGCTCCGCTGTGTTCTGGTCCGCTCGTCGCTCCGCCCCCTGTCATCGCCGGCAGCACTGAATTGCACTGAAACAGTGTGTGTCAGTGGGCTTGATTGCGAACAGCTGCGCTCTGCGGTCATTATTGAAAAATCTGCGGTCATTATTGAAAAATAATGACCGCAGTCGGGGGGCTGTTGACCAATCACAAGCAAGCATTTCGGCGAATGTGAAAACGCCATGTAATAATGTGTGTTTATTGTATAGCAATAAGGTTGGATGAATGTGGCAGTTGTATAAAAGCATTACACCACGTGCAGTCGTGATTTGTGAAAAATAAACCATGCCTAGGGGGGTCTAACAACCCTCGGCTACGCCTCGGGCCTAACGACCACCCCTAAGCATGGTTTATTTTTCACAAACCACTTCTGCGCGTGATGTAATGCTTAAATATACGGTTAACCTTTCACTACCACACTACAGACGGTTAAACTTTCACTACCACACTACATACAGTTAACCTTTCACTGCCACACTACAGACGGTTAAACTTTCACTACCACACTACAGACGGTTAAACTTTCACTACCACACTACATCCGGTTAACCTTTCACTAGCACACTACATACGGTTAACCTTTCACTACCACACTACATACGGTTAACCTTTCACTAGCACACTACATATGGTTAACCTTTCACTACCACACTACAAAAGTGTTAACGCTTTCACTACCACACTACAGAAGGTTAACCATTTCACTACCACAGTACAGAAGGTTAACCTTTCACTACCACACTACAGACGGTTAACAGACGGTTACTGAAAGCGGTAACCCTTTTGCAGTGTGGTAGTGAAAGGGTTAAACACATCCTACAGTGTAGCCCACTCAGTTGCAAATGGCTGTGCAATTCAGGCAATTCTAATTTTGCGACTATCAACATTGCTTTTCATTTCATTTTCCTCTCATTTCTATCGGAGGTGCCGGGATTCATCACAATGCGTGGCCCAAAAGCTCAACTAGATTACTGCGTTACACCTGAATTATTTATATTCTCTTTTGTTTCATCAGAATTTACTCAAGCCTAGTAACAGACACAATATTTCTGACACAGGGAATACATAATTTGAGTAAATTAAGTCTAGCCTTCTGGCTAATCTGGCATATTTACATTTTTAATGTTGATTAATATGCACTGTCCCTTTTGCAAATAAACTTAAACTTAAACATATCCCTAGATGTTCCTAGATACCAAGAACATGCTAAATTGACCTTAGAAGTGGAGCAATCTTCCATTTACTTGGGCATGTACCTTTAGGCGGAATTTCTGAAAATAGGGCTACAGCTTAACAGGTTTTAAGACGCCACCTTAAGTCTGCACTAGGATCATTAATGACTGCTCATTATGGGCTCATCTCAGTTGTCATTGTATGGAGTTGTAAAACCAATTAAGAGTGAAACGAAAAATTAACAATTCTTTATTGGTATTAATAAAACACAGATTTTTTTTGGTTACTTAAAACACAGATATGGATTGGCCAGCAATGGATTTACATGCACTGTACAGCTGTTGGTATTAGAGGAGACAGATCTATCACAGATTTACAGATTTGCCCAAATCAGGTCTCAGGAAGGTGTCCCACAAGCAATTGTAGCACCCTGAAAATATGGCTATTATTCAGAAGTGCTGACTTGCCTTTTATCTCCCCTGGTGCACCAAGACATACTAACTAGTGTCCATTAATATTCCCTCGAACAATGACGCTGGCTTCTCCTTCTTCTACCGGCTGGAATATGGATTATGAACAGTAACACTGGGCCATATTCTTTCATCCAGTGTTTCCCTGTGGGGCTAGTTGGCGGTACCAGCAGGGGGCGCGGTGGCAGGCAGAGAGCGTACGAGAGAGACGGGAAAGGAAGCAAGCCAATGGAGACGGAAGGGGGGAGAACGAGCCTCTTCGACAGTGGACTTGGATGTGATCGGTCGTGTCTTGACGGAGCCCCGTGGTGTACCACACGGGTGAACGTATTGAACTTGAGTATATTACGGGTTATCCTAGAAAAGTAACCGTAGTGGAGCGTTGCATGTTTTCCCCACTGAATAACCCTAGTGATACAACGAGTTATCCTAGAAGAAATGCGGTATAGCCAAGTGTGGCTTAAGTTAAAGATATTCCCTCTAGTGAGGTGCCCCGCCAGCGTGGCTTGAAGAAGACCGGTGTTTAGAGACACCCTGAGTCATTATATATCACGGCTAGCAGGAGGGCTGTTTGGGACCCTAAGAGTAGCTTCAGTTAAGGTAGGGCCAGGGTGTTGCTGCGCGTCTATCCAGCACTGGCCGTCAACAACCAGTCTTCGCCGGCGTGGATGTCTGCTCTGCACCGGCGGTCTTCAGCCCAGCACGGGAGTTCTTCCCGTCCAGCAGAGGCGCCATCATCCAGCACACGCTCCCAGCCCGCTACTGCTTCCTCTGCTCCAGCCCCGCTTGCTAGTGCCCGTGACGAGAGCGTTCGACGCCATCTTGCTATCCCGAACAGTGGTGGCGCGGCGAGGATGCCATCTTGGTTGAGTACAGTAGAGCGCCAGTGCTCCGGATCTTATTGCACAGTACACAGTGTAATGCGGCCTACGGGCGAAGCTAACGTTGCTAAATCCAGTTCATAGGGGTACCCCATACACATTATATGCCGGCATTAGTATAGGACTTTTGTTTTGGTACAGTGGGCCCACATTTTTGATTTCCTTTGAGTGTGATAACGTGTTGGTTCTTTAATAATAATTTACCATCTAATCAACCCTTTCCCAGTGGGGAGGTTACAGACCTGAGGTATTATTCCTACCATATAATTAAAGCCTGATAGAGGTATTATACATGGTACTGACCCAGACGTGGGTGATGAGTCAAATACATTAAAGTATATTATTCCTGGTGCTAACACAGAGGTGTGTGTAGAATATACGTGTACATAAGGTATTGAGTTACAACTGAGCAGTAGTAGGATTTCATTCCATTGGACCTCTCCTATTAAACTTTTGTATTCAAACGTACCAATTAACATAAAAACATTAGATGGGATTCTGTGTGCGTGTCCATTACTGTGCACAGTATTAGCTATTTTGGTGTGGGTAACGCTACTATAATTAACCCCTTCCTATTCCACCTTTTCCTTTTTATTGTAAGGTTTCTAGTGTCACTGAGAGAGGGTATTGCTTGCGGGGGGAACCAAGTTATTTATTTACAATTCAGTCACTAGGTGTGGGAGGGTTAAAGGAGTAATTGGGGGAGGTGAGAGCGTGTTGGGGAGTACTGCTGACCGCCCTGCTGCAGGGGAGGAAGACCAGAGTACCAGACCAGGTTGGTTAATCCCGGGCCCCATCCACTCCCACTGCCAGCCTCCAGTTGAAGCTCCAGACCCAAAAACGGAGGTGCAGTCAGACGGAGCTCTACTGTGTCTCGCTACCCGGTGACTGTGCACACCCGTTCCCACGAAGCAGGGATAATCCACCCTGCTACACAATGATATCCATATATGTCAAATTGTCAATATTTTCTAGTCCTAGTACATTAGGACAGAGGGGAAGGGGAGAGTGAAACGTTCCCATCAACTCTACTGGCAGGAAATGATGCCTAACATCATGCAGCATTTGAACAGATGGAGGTCACCTTTCTGTCACTTTAAGAATATCTCAGCGGCTGACAATTACTGCGGACAGCTCTGGCCACGATAGAAATCTTCCCAATCAGGGAAGATTATCAGCCCAACGCTGACCAGTGACATCTCACTGTAATTGAATCTCAGTGGCATTCGCTTGCATGCCAGCACTTATTCACTGTGGGAGCACATGGTGCTCAAGCAGCAAATTATTATTGTCAGGTTCACACTTGCCGCAGTGTGTGTGTGTATACATGTCTCACATACCACGTATATATGGGTGTTTGATCTCGTGTGTCCATACTGTAACCATGCCCTCCGTGGGGCAGTAATACGTGAGAGATAATGAGCTTTAACGGTCTATTTCATATGTCTTAATAATAGGTGCACCTGAGGGATAAAAGTCAGTGAGAGCAGCTCAGCCTGAAAACAGATTACACAAAGCAAGCTGGGAGGTAATTATCAAGACAATCATAAATCGTCCGAGAGGCAAGGCAGTTTCCTTACTTTAGTAATGCACTGTGTGAATTTAGTACAGGGGATGGAGGGGGGGGGGGGTGAGTTTTTGCCATTACCGCTTCGCCCGGAAGGCCACTCACCTCTATTGAAGCAGGATAAATGTGGACCTGCCATACAGGAAGTAGACAGGGAGTCTAATCTCCCCCGCTGAGAATGGGAACATACAAGCAGCACGCGGGGAGGCCTTTGAGTCCCCAAGGGAAGCCTACAAAAGGGCAGCTTGAATCAGTTTAATTGTAAATAATTCTCACTGAGAGAGCATACGGGTGTACTGTGTGTGTGTGTGTGTGTGTCTTTGATGGTCTTTGCTCTGTGCGCCTATGGGTGTTTGCTGAAAGAGTTTTATTCGATGCATCTATCACTGTCCAGGGCCACGCCTCCCCCCACCCCCCCCCCCTCCATACATACATACATACATAAGCAGGTGATCTGCCTTCCGCTTCTTTCACGCTGACAGGTTTGCTCATACACAGTTTACAACGCTGATTGAGACGACATCTCTTCTTGGACACCGCTCAAGGTCTTTCAGGGCTAACCGCCAGAGAGAGCTGCCACTTTCCAAAGAGCCGACGCTCTCTCCAGGCTAACCCTGGTGGCAGTGGCACGTCATTTGGTTTCGCGCGAAAAATGTGTCGCGCAATTTAGTGAACGGCATTTCCTCTGAATGTTGTACGCCGTATTGAACTTGAAAATCATCTCTGTCTCTTCTTGTGAACCTTTCGCACATGCACTAGATTCTGCACATTAATCGGAGGGCTGTATGTCCGAACGCAAACATTCAAATTATTCTGCATGGAGTTTACCCTCCCAGCACCCAAGTCCTAAATCTGCATCAGGGGTCCCCAAACTTTTTCCTGTGAGGGCCACATAACTTTTCCCTTCTCTGGTGGGGGCCGGGGTCAGTTTGTAACAGAAAAAGTGTGACGATCGCAGGGGTGCCTAAACGTAAACATGTATTGTTTTCCAGAAAGCCACACATAACCAAATATTAATAACCCTTTCCAGGATCTTCACAGAAAAAAAATTCAGGAAATAAATAATAACACTATTAGTGAAATAAATAACACTATTTATGAAATAAATATACAGTACCACTACCTACAGACCACCTAGCTCTAGCTCTGTACTATTTAAAAGCACAGTGCAGGACACACTCAAAGGTTATCGCACCTCAGAGATGGCAGTGGACATGTATGACAGGACAAAGGCCATATGTAATGGCCTTGGGATTGAGGAACATACTACCAGCCAAAGGAGGAAGCAGAAAAGGATGGACGAGTATGTAGTTGAGTCATCTTGTGGCACAAGCTCAGACCTCAGCTCAGGAGATCAGCTGAGACAGAGACCGTTCTATCCAGTCCTCAACAGAATGCTGCAAGAGCTTGAGAGCAGGTTCTCAGGAGTTGGAGAACAACTTATGAGAGGCATACAGGCATGTTATCCAGCCTCAGACCAGTTTCTCTCAGTGGAATTGCTGCAACCCCTCGCCACACATTACAATATCCAACTACTGCCAGAGGAGATCACAGTTGCAAAGTGTTTCCTGGCCAGGACAGGCAGAGATGCAGTCCCTACTATCCAAAGTGTATTTTCCCTCCTGGATGATAATAATAATAATAATAATGCATTTTATTTATAAGGCGCCTGTCAGGACACTAAAAAAAAGTCCACAAATCGGTGAATGTAAAAATTATAGGATCAAATGAAAACTACTACTTACTAAAAATGGATGTTTAAAAGTACTAAAAACAAAAACAAAAATATCAAACACTAACAAACATTCAGCACAGACAATGGGGATGCTGCCATCTTAAAAAAAAAGAAAGAAAAAAGCAAAGCTCCGGGGCTCTAGGGGGCCGTAGTTTGGGGACCACTGGTCTGCATAATGACCAACTGAGCCCATGTCGGAACACAAGCAGATCATTGTCCAGCAGTATTCACACAGCGAGTGACCCCGAGAGCGAGACTGCAGCAAATTCTTCCTGTATTTCCTGGTTCCCAAGAAAGCATCTGACCTTTTAGACCTCTTGTCAATCAATCAGTTGATTGCATTGATGGTGTTCAGAATGTACACAGTCAACACCCTAATTTGCTCTGTCAAACTGATCTGGAACCAGTTTAGGGAAGCCAAGGCTGGTAAGAAGGCTATGATTAGAACCACCACCACCACCACCCTACATACATGGGGTGTGTGCAGCAACAGAAGTCGGGCATCCCACATCTGCGGTCTTCCTCCTCTGTCCCAATTCCATCTCCTGTGGTTAAATGGTGCTTTTATATAGCGCTGTTATCCAAAGCGCTTTACAATTTTTTGTTCTTCACATTTCACCCATTTACTCACACATTCACACACTGATGGTGGAGGCAACCATGCAAGGCGCCAACCTGCACATCGGGAGCAATTAGGGGTTAAGTGTCTTGCTCAAGGATACTTCGACACGCTGCCCGGGAAGAGTGGGAATCAAACCGGGAACCTTCTGAATACCAGATGACTGCTCTACCTCCTGAGCTACTGTCGGTTCTCTCTCATTCTCTCATTCTCTCATTCTCTTATTCTGATAGCTCCACCATTCCATTCCATGGTCTCAGGAAACTCATGCTTGGACAGTGTCTGATGGCCTGCTTTCTGAAAGGCTGAACCTCAAGAATAAAGGTATTATCCTGCTGTCATCAGAACCATTCAAAGCGTGCATGCTACTGTATGGCTCTCTTTTGAATCTTGGTCTCTTCGAGGATCTGATCTCCTGTCCTCTGGAATCTGTTAATAAAACTTTCATTCAATCAATCAATCTGCACGGTGATTGATTGAATGAACATTTTATTAACAGATTGCAGAATGGGTACAATACAGTACGGCTCAATACACACAATTGTTAAGGGGATGCAGACCAGAGAAAGACTTTCGTCTTGTTTACATCAGGGTCCCCCATTTTCAATTCATAATGAATTGTAAGTAAGGGTGCAACTTGCTCCGTGCAATCCATTCTTTGTGGATCTAGCCCTTTGTCTTTCTCAACTGTGAAGGTCTATGCATTGGCTATCTCTCCCTGTCACCAGGATTTTGATAATAATACTCTGGTTAAGCGCTTTTTGCAAGGAGCTTACTAAATGGAAGATTGCTCCACTTCTACAAGTTCCATTAGCATGTTCTTGCATCAGGGAATGTATTCCCAGTGTCAGAAATACTAGGCTGTTACTAGGATTGAGTAAATTGTAATGAACCAAAGGATAATATACATTTTCTTTTCTTTCCTTTTTTCATCTTTGATGGTTAATAACACCATGCTAACATTGACCAGACGTGAAAAATTGCACCTTCTTGAGAAAGAAATCTAAGCAAATGAATAAAGGGCAGATGATTTACAGGGTTTTTTGTAGATACAGTACTGAATTTTGCCACCCGGACACATTTTTTATATTAATATAGAATATAGAATATCAGTCCTATAAATGACCAAGTCACACATCTATGGATCGGGCCAGATCTCCCCTTTCTAATGGCAGAGATTAATCTGGATTTAGTATCACCAGGCACCCCTGACAGGGCAGCAAAAACTGTGAATGAAATCTACTGTAAGTACAGTTACTTTTTATAATGTAAATATCTCCGCCATTCATCAGATCGCAACGCGTTTTTTTGCTAGACGTTCATAAAAAGGTAAAGAAACAAACTATAGTTCTATTTTATGGCAATAACGTTCAGGTTTGTTCCACCCGTGAGATATGATTTCGAAAATCGGGTTAAAAAGAAAAGCTTCACGCTGGAAGTCAGATGATTGACAGGGGCTGATGTGAGCTGGGAAGTGTAGTTTTAGGAAATTCCAAAGCCCATCAAAAGCCCTGGGTCTTCCCGTTCATAGGACTACACACACATTATGGCAGCGTGCTTTACTTCCGCCTAAATCCTCGAGATTTTTATAAGCTCATATTTCACTAAT
Source organism: Notolepis coatsorum (assembly GCF_963971535.1). Classification (NCBI taxonomy): domain Eukaryota; kingdom Metazoa; phylum Chordata; class Actinopteri; order Aulopiformes; family Paralepididae; genus Notolepis; species Notolepis coatsorum. The sequence continues at coordinate 103,217,574 of NC_140174.1, forward strand.
AACACTTACAATTATTGGTAAACAAACATAGTGCTGAAAATATACACTTTGACTGCTGTTTTGATAGGGTTAGGGTCTTTACTCTTGGCTACATTTGAAAAAAAAATTCAACATTAATTAATACGTTCTGTATTGATAGATTTATGGCATGATATGAATCTCGTACCGGTACCGGACCGCTCTGGCTTAAGGGGTTAATCTGACATGACCAGCATGTCCACTGTCAAAACAATACCTATATATATATATATTATATAGTATCTCTGTATCTCCTGGAATATGATCAGTGAAGGCTGCTCTTAGTGCAGTAACGTAGGAGAGGAGAGGCGGGCAGCATGCTGTGCATCGCGGGTTCTGAAATAGGTCTCCAAATGTGCGCACATGCAGTGATAATAATCAATAATCAATCTGACATGCATAACTCATGATGATGATAATTATAAGCTTTCTCTAGGCTTTGGAAAATGTAGGGGAGACCTTGCTCGTCATGGAGCAGCCGAGATACGAGAGAAAACTAGAGAAAACGCCAGCCTCTTCTCTCTTTTGTTGTTCCGTGGGTTTTTAGTTGCAGGTCAGCTTTGCAGGTCGTTTTGGACGGCGAACAAATGGCGTGCCTAGGCGACCATCAATGGAGCTCATAACAAAAACGTATTTTTTCCTGCCAAATAATAATATTAAGAACTAAAAATAAAAATAGCTGTCCATCTCATTCATTCCTGAATTCATAATTGGATTCTGGCTCATCCCTACTAACTAGGGTTAGCAAGATACGCTAGTGCAGTGGTTCTCAACCTGTGGTACGCGTACCACTAGTGGTACTACTACTTGGTGGTACTGCTGGTGGTACTTGAAAAGATTTATAAAAAAATAATAATAATAATAATAGTAATTCTTTTTTGTGCAGTCAGGCCACTGAACTTAGAAGCAGGCCAGGCCAGTGTTTCTAGTTGCGGCGGCACGAGTTAGATAACCTAGGTGGGGACCAACCAGGAGATACTGTAACAGAGAGTAATGCAGTCTAAACAGTCATAAATCTTTTATTCAATTTCAGCCCTGATCATAACCATTTAAATTTTTAGATTTTTTTGTAATGTCAGATAAAAAATGAAATACTCTGAAATATTCTGAAAAGAGTTGTTGTTAAATCTGACATTACAAAAAACTTAAAATCCATCAAAATCTGTGTTGTTGCTAATCATTGACACATGCCTAGTCTGTAATAATCCCCCCCAGAAAAATGTACTTTGCATTTGATATATTGAAAATATTTTACTTTTTGTGTGTTTTTTTAACAATAATTTGTGATGCCATCACACAAACTGGCATGGGTTACAATTAAAAAATGTATTGAATATGTGTTTTTTTTTTTTTTTTTTAATAATTTGTGATGCCCATCACAAACACTGGCATTTCCACACGATGTGAAAATCCGCATAAAATATATACCTAGGTAAATGGAATATTGCTCCACTTCTACAAGGGCTATTTGCATATTATTGGTATCTATAGGTACATCTATGGACCTCAGGGAATGTATTCACAGTGTCAGAAATATTGTGTCTATTACTAGGCTTGCTTAAATTGTGATGAAACAAAGGAGAATATGAATTATGATTTTTCTTTGCATCTTTTTTGTCTTTTTTTTTTTTAACTTTGGCCATTCCGCTGGCTCTTTTTGCGTTTATCGCATTTTTCTCTGGTCAAGAATGACCGACAGAAACAGGTTTTGAATGGGGGTACAGATGGGGGGAAGACACTCTGAGAAAGATACGGCTACAGTCCGGGAATCGAACTTGCTAACCCCAGATCCGTGACAAGCACGGTTGTCCCCGGCGCCGAAATAGCGCTCGAGGTACGCGGTGAGCTACTGGAGCTCCCCTTCTTTGCATCTTTGACAGTGAATAACACCATGATAATAATGACCAAACTTAAAAAACTGCCACTGACCTCGTTCAGTACCCTCTTGAGATCATGTGTACAACAAATCTAAGGAAATTAATAAAGGGAAGATGATAAAACCATCCAGACCAATGCAATTTGAAATATTATTATAGAATATAGAATAGATGCTTATACATTACCTTATTATAGCCAATTCGCACATTTATATATATATATATATATATATACATATAGTATCTTTCAAATGCCTGAGTTCAATTTGGATTTAGTATCACCAGGCGTGCATAAGAACAGATAATGATATCTACTGTAATCTAGTGTACTTTTTTATTTTCCCCACAGTGCAACCGTTTTTAAACTAATTTCAGATCTAATTGTTCCTACATGCTAACAATAGGGAGGAGAAACTAGCTGCGTTTCAATATTTGTCAAAACATTACCTTTTGTGGCTTATTATCGCGAATAATAACAGTTATTGACATAATTCATAATTCAACTCTGAACTTTGAACCCCCATAGAACTTGCCAGGAAGTGTAGTTTGGAAAAATTCCAACGCTGGTCGACAGCTATGCAAAAATACTACAATTCCCATGGTTAAAAATTTTCATTTTCGTTTCAAGCTTGGAATGGATGATCGAAAATCGAAAACTTAAAACTATCTTTTAACACTTTGAATCACTCTGAAAAATATGGATCTATGATCATAATGTCATTTAGGGGTCGGTACCGACCCTGATGGGTGGAACAGGTTAAAGGGTACATTTAAACACACCAGAATGCAGGAAATTAAGTCTCTGTAACAAAATTATTCATGTTGGGGGACCCCCACTTAGAAAGTGGCCTGACTGGGGCTATATTTCACACTATATTTCCCAGCCTGAATTATTTCCCCAGTCCCGCCCTGCTTACGTGAGTTGTCCACGGACAACAACATGCTGTGTGTGTGTGTGTGTGTGTGTGTGTGTGTGTGTGTGTGCAGGGCCGCCTAGGAGAAATGCGAGGCCCTGTGCGAGATTTACACGCGAGCCCCCCCCCCCCCCTAAAAGGTAAAAAAAAAATATATATATATATATATAATATATTATTATTTTTTTTTTTTATTTTTTTTTATACAGTCAACATATTCTTAAATAATAGCGCTGCCCGAGGCTGGGCATGATACAGTCAACATATAGCAAGAGAGAGAGCGAGAGAGAGCTCCCGTTCTACAGTCAATATACAGTGTTATCGCTGCACAGACCCGGCAATGCCCCTGACCCTCCACCAGAGCAAGGCCAGAGAGAGAGAGAGAGAGAGAGAGAGAGACACACACATTGGAAAGAAACAACCCAAAACCAGAGCAAATTGAAATGCTATTTGGCCCTAAACAGAGAGTACACAGTGGCAGAATACCTGAGCACTGTGACTGACCCAATACTAAGAAGATCCTTGACTAGGTACAGACTCAGCGAGCACAGCCTAGCCATCGAGAAAGGCCGCCATAGGCAGACCTGGCTCCCAAGCGAAGACAGACCCACTGCACACAAGATGAGGTGGAAACCGAGCTCCACTTCTTAACAACCTGCCCACTATACCAAGACATACTTCCCACAAATTGCAAACACCCAAAGAGACTTTGAAAACATCGACAATAACTCAAAACTCCCATACCTACTGGGAGAAATACAAGAATGTGAAATAAAGCCCATTTGAATTGAAGAGAGAGAGATAGATAGAGCATGTCTGTGTGTGTTAGAAAGAGAGAGATAGAGAGAGAGCATGTCTGTTTGTGTGTGTGTGTTAGAGAGAGAGCATGTATATGTGTGTTAGAAAGAGAGAGAAATATAGAGAGAGAGCATGTCATTTTGTGTGTTAGAGAGAGATATAGAGCATGGCTGTGTGTGTTAGAAAGAGAGAGAGAGAGCATGTGTGTTTGTGTGTTAGAGAGAGAGAGCATGTCTGTGTGTGTGTGTGTTAGAGAGAGAGCATGTATGAGAGAGATAAGCAAAGATGAGCCCCTAAAGGATATTCAACTTTTAATGGAAGAACAAAACAGAAGGAAAAGATAACTTCACAAAGGCAACATGAATATACATAGATCCAAAAGGACAAAGATCAACACTTAAATCCAAAGAGAAGAGGGTCTATACCAGAGAAAACAAAGTAGCAAGGAGCCAATGGCCGACATCAGCTAAATAGGCTAACTGCAAATAGAGTAGCCAGGTACCGACACCAGGCCACACACCGTTAGCTACTACAACAGCTAGCCGGCCCGTTTGGCTCAATATAACGTTAGCTACGTTAGCTAGCCGGCCCGCTTTGGCTCAATATAACATTAGCTACAACAGCTAGCCGGCCTGTTTGGCTCCCGAGAGAGAGAGAGAGAGAGATATATCCACAACGGGAATAGAATAGAGTGCATTAAAAACTCACCAAACGTCCACGAGGATGGAGACAACCGCGTGGAGTTGACGAAGTTCATTTGCCGAATGACCGTCCTCTTCATCTTGGCATAACAATGCTGCACGCGCTCTCTCTAATGCTAGTTAGCCTTTAGCTGATTGATTGATTGATTGATTGAAAACTTTATTAACAGATTGCAGAATGGGTACAGTACAGTACAGCTCAATACATACAATTGTTAAGGGGATGCAGACCAGAGAAAGACTTTCGTCTTGTTTACATCAGGGTCCCCCATTTTCAATTCATCGTAACATATATGACATACATGACATTCAGATAGACAGTACTGCTACATCTATACATTTATGACATACCAGATTTGCAAATACAGTACTGTTTGTGATACAAAAAGAGTCCAGAAAAAAGAGTATATACATTTGACGTAGAAACTGTACATTGGCTAAGCTAGCTACTAGCCGACATCATCATGGCTATCCCGACTGAACCACACGTTAGCACTCGATATTATAACTTAGCTAAAGCTAACTAGCTGTCCCTGCCTTTAGCTAAGCCGACATGGCTAGCCTGACTGAACTGTCTAACATGCAACAACTTTCATCTTCAGTCCATCTGCCGAATGACCGTCCTCTTCGTCTTGGCTGGCATAACTAAGCATAACCTCCAAAGCTGCACGCGCGAAATAGTCAAACGCAGCTGACGCACGCCGGCGTACATGATGTAACCCCTCCCTTCGTTGAAACCAATAGTATGTCTGCTGCAGAGCCCCAGAGCTCCAATAGTGAGTATGTCTGCTGCAGAGCCGCAGAGCCAGGAACAAGTCAGACACATTCTACAAACTTGTCTAATGTGAAATATATAAGCATATAAGCAAAACTAGATTTTAGGTCTGTGATGAAAAAGGGCCTCGCGGGAAGGGGGGCCTCGCAAAAAATTAAATAAAACAAAATAATAAAAAAAACAATAAATAATTTTTTTTTTTTTTTTTTTTTAATTTTTTTTTGTGCGAGGCCCCCCTTCCCGCGAGGCCCTGTGCGACCGCACTGCTCGCACACCCCCTGAAGCGTCCCTGTGTGTGTGTGTGTGTGTGTGTGTGTGTGTGTGTGTGTGTGTGTGTGTGTGTAGGTGTGTGTGTGAGAGTGTGAGAGAGAGAGAGAATGAGATGTACATTTGCTGAAATACAGTTCTTAATTTTCTCACTTGCTATGTGAGAATGTTAGTTATTATGTTCTCAATGCCCCTTGCATTGTATGAGTTGTGTGGAAGAGTTTGCTAGTTCTAGTGCTACCCCTTTTTATACAACGGCATGCAAATTTCTCGATTCTGATTGGCTGAAACAGTCAATTTACACGTATGTATCTGTCTTAATTCCACGTTCTTGGTCCCAGGACCCGCCCACAACCGAATCACTATCACTCCGCGTGCGAGTTTAAAAGAAAAACAAGATGGCGGACAATAATCTTTACAAATGGATATGTTGGGGGGCGGTCAGGTGGCGTAACGGAGATTGCGTTTGTCACCAACCCCGGAGCGGCTGGATTCGCCTGTTCAAATCCAGCTCACAGCTCCGGGGTTGTCACCAGCTTGGCTGGCCGTTCACACTAATACAATTGGCAGTATTAGAGGGTAGGAGAAGCTGGCGGGGTGGGTCTGGGTCGTTGTAAACAGCGACTCCTACAGTTCGGTCGGGGCGCCTGCTAAGCGCGGATAGGATCTAAGTGGGATAGTGTGATCCTTCCACACGCTACGCCCTCTCAGTGAGAATCCGCGCTGCCAGGTGAAAAAAAGCGGTTGATTGGCTGGACGTGTGTCGGAGGAAGCACGTGGTAGCCTCCACTCTCCCAGACCGACTGTGGGGGGTAAGTGCGCAGCGACCAGGAAGGGGATTGGGAATTGGCATAACGACTAACATTGGGATGGGAGAAAATTGGAGGAAAAAGGAGGGGGAAAAAAGATTAAAAAAAAAAAAAAAAAAAAAGGGATATGTTGATAGCGTCATAACGACTAAATAAAAACCCATTCTGTCACAACGAATGTCTTAGTCTCTTACACAATGTTGGATTGTGTAATCTATGGGTCATGAGTCATTGTGGAACAAAAGAAAAATCGCGGATTGATTGATTGATTCCTTGCCCCTGACTGCAGAGCTCACTCTCTCACACTGTCTGGCACACCCACACACACACACACACACATGCACACACACACACACACGCACACGCACACGCACACGCACACACACACACACACACACACACACACACACACACAATAAAAAAATAGGGCGAAGAAAACTTTTTTTTCCCTATAGGGCAAAGAAAACGTTTTAATTTGTTTTACCTACTTTCTATAGAAGCATCTAAGAATGAAGTTCTATAGAAAGTAGGTCTGCATCCCCTTAACAATTGTGTGTATTGAGCCGTACTGTATTGTACCCATTCTGCATCTGGTAATACAATTTTCAATCAATCAATCAATCAATCATTCCAATAACAACCGCTAACTTCATAATTAAAAACTAAGAAAAGTTGGATGTGTTAGTTGGTTGGATGTCTTAGTTGAAAGACAGTTGGATGTGTTAGTTGGTTGGATGTCTTAGTTGCAAGACAGTTGGATGTGTTAGTTGGTTGGATGTCTTAGTTGAAAGACAGTTGGATGTGTTAGTTGGTTGGATGTCTTAGTTGAAAGACAGTTGGATGTGTTAGTTGGTTGGATGTCTTAGTTGAAAGACAGTTGGATGTGTTAGTTGGTTGGATGCACTTCCAAGTTGCTTCCACATGGAGGCAACTTCTCTTTTTTGTGTTGTGGGAACTACTTTTTGTGGCGGATGTTTTTTTCAATAAATCTTCGATTAATGTGTGTTTATTGTATAGCAATAAGGTTGGATGAATGTGGCAGTTGTAGAAAAGCATTACACCACTTGCAGTCGTGATTTGTGAAAAATAAACCATGCCTAGGGGGGTCTAACGACCACCCCTAGGCATGGTTTATTTTTCACAAACCACTCCTGCGCGTGATGTAATGCTTAAGTACATTGTGGCTGTGTCTGACAAAAGTTAACAATAAATAATGCTATTAGGAATACATTTGCCTCCTGCGTGAACTGTGCATAGCTGAATAGACTGTATTTTAACGTCGGTCATATGGTGGTACTTGGAGAGCCAGCTACGTTCTCAGGTGATACTTGGTGTAAAAAGGTTGAGAACCACTGCGCTAGTGTAATGTTAACTTGGCTGCATTCTCCAAAACGTCAGTCACTCTCTCTTTTTCTTTTCCTCCCAGTAACACATTAAGAAAATGCAGACAACTGAGAGAAATATTTACACGTGTCTCTAAATATGTGCTACGTTCGCTGTTTAACCCCTTGCTGCCTGAGCGGTCCGGTACCGAATAATCTCACGCCATAAATAGATCAATACAGTCCGTATTCATTAACTTAGCGTTTGTTTTTCAAATGTAGCCAAGAGTAAAGACCCTAACAGCAGTCAAAGTGTATATTTTCAGCACTATGTTTGTTTACCAATGATTTGAAGTGTTATATGAATACATGAGTTTATAGAAATTACGATTGTCCCACCCTTAAATATTAGTACAATTATAGTATTGAGGTAACATTGAGGTAAATTGTATATTGTATTCTGAAAACATTATATGAAACATAATCAAACTATCAACACAATAAAATAACAGTGCAATTGTAATTTAAAAACTGATAATACAAAAATAATCCATTAAATAATGTATTGGTAATTGTCTAAATTGATAATGTTCTGTACAGGGTTTAGTCATTATGTGTTTGTTTGAACTATTGCACACATTTTCTCTAGCTTTGATGCTATTTGCTGATTTAGTCACGTCATACTATATCAGGTCAGCCATTTCTCTCTCCAGAAAGCTTTAGATATTGTACCTTTATTTTTCCAGCTCTGTCTGTGCCTTGGAAACGAGTGTGTAGTTTATTGTGTTTTGTTCATAGATTTTGTGTTTTCTGTGTAAGAATGCTTAGCTAAAGTGTTTGCTTAGTCTTGGCTACACTATCTGTTAGCTCCTGGTTAGCCTACCTGTATTGCTGGGTCAAGCCAAAGGGCAATTTATGTTTATTTCATAGCTTAGTGAACTTTATACATGCTTATACATTATTTATAGGGCAGGTTCACACCATTATCAGGTGGCATTTGTAACTTTAGCTTTCTTTTGTAATTTTGAAGACACATTAATAATTTTTGTGTATTTCAGTTTTACAAATTATGTTAGAGAACAGACAACAGTAAAGACCATCCACTTTACTTCTGAATTTCTTACAGTCTTGTTCACTACCTGTCGATTTGTGTACAGACACACTGAGGGCAGGATAATAATACAGTTCAATGATCAGAAACAACAGAATTGTATAGTTATCTACAGTATCAGGGTTTCCTGTAACATTGGTAATCACTTTAGAAAGAAAATGTCTAATGTATGTGCAGTGCTAGAGTATAGGTAAAACACTGAAAAGCATATTAATGTTTCACTGTTTATTATTTACTATTTATTTTTGTTAATGTGATTAGCAATGTTGTATATAACGTTGTCTTACAATATACAAGTTACCTGCATTTTGAAATATACTGTATGAGGGCCTTATTAACTATTTACTAATACTTATTACAAGGACCTTAATATAAAGTATATACAAATAAAAATATAAAAATGTTGGTAATCATGATTCACAATATTATAAATATTCATATACAATAATATAAATATTGGTATATTGCCCAGTTCTAGTTTCATTTGCTTTCTTGGGATTTATTAATGAAGTCTGTCACAATGGAATCAATTTACCTGTACCAAAAGCTAAAGCTCTGTCCACCTTGCCTTGCAGTGACATTCAAGCAAGCAATCAAAGTAAGTGAAACGATTATACCTAATTACTCCATGTTCCATGTCTAATGTCCGGAGATGTATTGAAAGCTGCAATGAGCAAGTACTGTGGCTTCAGCTATAATTATTCAGGTTGTCATACTGAGTAATACAAAGAGAGGGAGGGGGCAGGGAGAGAGAGAGAGAGAGAGAGAGAGAGAGAGAGAGAGAGAGAGAGAGAGAGAGAGAGAGAGAGAGAGAGAGAGAAGAGAGAAAGAGAGAGAGACAGAGAGAGACAGAGAGAGACAGAGAGAGGAACAGCTCTACTGTACATCTGCAGTCAGACAGCCACTCTGGGAATTCAACCCGCAAACAAACACTGTCAAGACCTGTCTCCTGCTGTCACCGCTTTGTATCAGCTGCTTAATCATCCGTGACGCTGGGAAATGGAACGTTTTTTCCCCTTCTGATAATTCTCAGACCGTGGTTATTATTTTTAGTGAGGTCTCCTCTATGCTCTAGCCTCCGGTCGAACTCCATTAGGTTCATAAATTAGTTTTTAAACGCCTCACATTATTTAAATAGCCCACATGTTCTATGCTATTAGGCCGATGTGTTCGAACGGGTCGCCTATTGATAACCAGCCTCATTACGCGGTTTCAGAGGGTTGAAAAACCAAAGATATGGAGATATCGACCGGCGATAGTGTCGTTCCTAGCTGCCACCGTCGCCCCCCTCCTCCGCTCCATGCGGTCACGGCTGGGCAGATGTGAACTGAATCCAATAGAAACCCCCCACACAGCCAGAGTGATCCAGTAATGTTTTGTTCAGCCTAATTGAGCATTGTCCCTTCAACTTAGCCTCACGTCTCCATCCGCCGTCTCATGGCCACGGTCTCCCTGAGAGTGTAATTACTTCCCTGGCAAAGTAACCGCGGTGAAATATAAAACTTTAAGAACGTCACACAGGAGGAGGCTGCAGTCAAAAGGAGCTCCATCTGAAGCACAGATAATTATTTTTCTTCCCCCCCCCCCCCCTCATTTCGCATGAATATAAGAGGATGATAATGAATCTTCAGATGTGTTCCGCGAGATCTCATCTCATTCACACAGTGGTGAAACGATCTGTCCGCCCACTTAAAACACACATACACACACACACGCACGCACGCACGCACGCACACACACACACACACACACACACACACACACACACACACACACACACACACACACACACACACACACACACACACACACACACACACACACACACACACACACACACACACACACACACACACACACACACACACACACGTGTTGAGGAAGCTACTTTGTTTTACAAGCTACCAATTACTTCGCACTGGACGAAGTTGAACTACAGCAAAGCTACCCTCAAGAGAAATATAACATAAGCTACTTAGAAGAATTTGTTCAAACTACTTTTATAAATATGATCATGTCCACATAATGCAAAGCAATACAACATTTTTACAAATTATAATACAAAAGGAAGTCACGTCACTGCATAATATACTACTCAACTGAATTTATTACGAAAGCTATAATGCTAAAGCTAGTAATGTTATAGTTATAGCTATAATGCAATATATAGTGCAGTATAGCTTGTCATTTTAATAGCTGCCTGCCAGTCGGACGAATGTGAACCCAATAAATAACCCAATGTATCTGATCTGGTTTCTTCACATAAAATAATTGCAGGCATTGTTCATTTTTGTTGTTAACAGTTAAAACAGTCATCAAAAATAATGAACTTGTTTATCTTTAGACCGTTAGAACTTGATCAGAATGATGGTCTAAAGAATAGTACTGTCAGCTTTATTTGAAAAGCAGAATCTCTTATTTATAGGACACATGAGCAGTGTCTCAAAGTTCTTGTTCCTTTATTTGACAGACAAATAAATAGTTTGTAGTCCTATTGTCAAAATGGTCTTTTCCTGTGTTTTTCATTGTTTTTACAGAATAAGGGGTTGTCCCAACACTGAGATATGAGATAAATGTGTGCATTGTGCCTTTTCTGCAGTTCAGTTGTGACAAGAACTCTCCCTCTTGAAATGAGACATTCAGAATTGCAGCCGCAATCACCGTCATTTGTAAGACCTTGTATGTGTGTGTGTATGTACGTTATGTAAAGCCTATTTATATTAGAAAAATGTGCATGTACAAGATGACAGCTCGCTTGTAAATATCCTCTTTTCTATCTGAAGTTGAACCGTAAAATACTTTTAATGGTAAGATTGCTCTGCTATTGCTGGGTCTTGAGTCATTTGATCTGCAAGGTCTAGTCCGATAGTTTGATCTGAATTTAGTCCGTACAGGCTGGTGCACCACTGTACGATACAAGCAGCTTGCTCGTTACAAACACAGAAACAGCCCGTTGAGAACAGAACTGAAACAGAGGTATAGAGGCTGCTAGAATGCATCATCTGAGTGGAGGGGGGGGGGGTTCCAGCAAAATATGTTTAGGGGAACTCAACAACCTATATTAACTTGTCGAAAATTACTAAAATACTAAAATACCCTTTAAGTAGTTAACTACACATCAAAGAAAAAGAAAAAGCATTTAACCCTTTCACCACCACACACTACAGACGGTTAACCGCAGTGAAAGGGTTAACCTTCTGTATTGTCACGGTGGAAGGAACTACCAGCAAGCCACAGCAAATTAGCTTCATTGTAGTGAAGCTACTCTCCAACACTGCACACACACAACACAACACGTACAATATACACACAAACGTATGTATGCGTGTATTCTCATGTTCTCTCTCTCTCTCTCTCTCTCTCTCCCTCTTTCTCCCTCTCTCCATCTCTCCCTCTCTCCCCCGCTCTCTCTTGTTCTCTCTCTCCCTTGTTCTCTTGTTCGCTCGCTCTCTCTCATGCTCTCTCTCTCTCTCTCTCTCTCTCGCTCTCTCTCTCTCTCACACACACACACACACACACACACACACACACACACACACACACACACACACACACACACACACACACACACACACACACACACACACACACACACACACACACACACACACACACACACACACACACACACACACACACACACACACACACACACACACACACACACACACACACACACCCCCGCTGCCCCCCTGTCCCTTCACCTGCAGAGAGGGTCCTGTCGGCAGATCCTCCGCAGCTGCAGACAGTTAGGTTTGACCTTGTCCTTGAAGGAGCAGTCTGGTACGATGGTCTGCCTGCGTCTCTCCGCGCAGCCCTCGTGCTGGCAGGGGCAGAAGAGCAGTCGGTGGCTGTACTCGGGGGGCACGCGGTCCAGGAACTGCCTCAGGGCCTTGTGGCAGCGCTTCTTGTTGCACAGCTCACCCTTGTTCGGGTCCCCTTTGCTGCAGGTGGAGATGTAGGCGGTGCGCTGCTTCTTGCAGGTGCTGTTGAGGTTGCAGGCCTTGGCTGCATCCAGACAGGGATTGCAGTCCTTCTCGGCGTCGGGGCACTGGAAGTCCCTGGGGGCCACGGTGTGCATCCCTGGTGGAGGAGACGGGGAGGGGGGTCAGTGAAGTCAGAGTGATTTAAAAAATATGTATATATATTTATGCAAAGCACTTCCTAGACTGGCACCGTCCTTCCCTCTGGCCCTTCCTCTCTCTCCCTCTTGGCACTTGGAACATGGCACTTTGATTCATGTTTGGTTCATGTGTACCTTTAAACTGAATATCTATTTCAATGGACAATGATGGAAATGTATTCAAATAAAATACTACAATTTTTTTTTAATATTCGAGAATTAAAGGTCCTTGGCCTGCTGTCGATCGATTGATTGATTGAATTTATTTATGGATCCAAAGACACAACAAATCCAAGGGATGACATGTACAAGTGACAACACTTATTTCCAGCATGGAATACAAGACAATAACATCCTGACCAAATACAATACAATTGTGGATTTCTATACCATCATTAAAACAATAATCCAAGTATGACCTGACAGCAAGCACAACAAATATTGGCTGATTGGCCCAGTAGTATGTGAGATTATCTGCGGACAAACAAATTCACAGATACATGAACACACTAACACACAAACAGTTCACAGCATTCTGGCTTAAAACACAGAAAAACTTAGTTTGAATGCCATCATGACAGATGACTTGCACGTTTTTATCAGATGGGGTTGACCAGCGCCTCCTTTCCCAAAAGCGAAAATTGCTATGCTATTGCTGTATCTTAAGTCATATTTGATCTACAACATTAGTCTGAAAGTTAGATTAGAATTTTGTTCAACGGTACACCACTGCTAGAAGGTTTGCTCATTACAGGCACCGAAACAGCCCATTGAGAACAGTGTGTGTGTGTGTGTGTGTGTGTGTGTGTGTGTGTGTGTGTGTGTGTGTGTGTGTGTGTGTGTGTGTGCGTGGGTGAGAGAATAATAATGATGATAATAATAATAATAATAATAATAATAATAATAATGTAACAACACCAACAACAATAATAACAAGTGCTTTCTTGCAGTTTGTGGTTTTCATTGAGATTGATGCGTCTTTAGCATACACAAGCTGTTTCCAATTTAAAAAACGCTTGCGTTTACGTTAGGTAGTCCACAATTAAAAACAGAAACCAGAAGTCTGCAAAATGCTATTGAGTAACACTAGCTGGTTACTCGAAACCAGGGGACGCTGGTGGGTGAGGCTAAGCCAAGAGGGCGGCCTATGACAACGCCGGCCTATGACAACGCTCGCTATTCACATCACAAAACTCCCAACTCCCAAAATGTCTAATTTATATTGTAATTTTCTAAATGATAATCATTGCCCCAAGCTGTTGCCAGGTCTGGCAGTTGTGCTGGCCCCTGTGAATGCCAAGCAAAAGCCATATTTGTCACCCACTGCCTGGTGGTAAAAAGGTGTACCATAAACTCTCACAGAAGGACTACATGAAAGTCAATAGAGTGTGCTGGAAATGTATTGCCCAAAAATACTTCCTGTTGCCTGATGTGAAACATATTCACAAATGCTTGTGCCTCAGCAACATTCTGCGCCAACGCACAGGCTAATCGGCCCTATAGTTTGCGAGATATTGTGTGGATTCACACACGCACACACACACGCACGCACGCACGCACACACACAGACACACACACACACAGACACACACACACACACAGACACACACACACACACACACACACACACACACACACACACACACACACACACACACACACACACCACACACACAGACGCTACCAAATGCATAATAATAATAATCTATGCAAACAAAAAGTGCATAGTGCTGCTAATTCTATTTGCACATTTTAGTCACTGTAATCGTGATATGACATTTTCATACTGTTACATCTCTAATTGGAGTGCCTTTGGGAGAGGATAAATAACATTTTACAAATGCTATAATAAAATCCTTTGCATAATGAGGAAAATCAAATGGGAATAAAACACACAATTGGTGACTTGAGTGGTGATCAGAATAAGGGAAACTGACATCCTTAGCCAATTCATGTCTGTCTCCATCCTTCTCTTAGTCTTGACCCTCCTCTTGGTCATGTGACATTGAGGTCCCCATAGCCATAGCACATCCCCACAATGCTCCGCGCTCCAGTGGGCTGTATTTTGAGCCAATAATGGGTTCCCACTGTCCCCAAGGAAATGCCAACAAACAGGGGGACCTCTCGTTGCCTTTTGACCCCACGGACGAGTTGGCAGACATCAGCGAGTCGTGTGTACTTACAAGGTACCTTGTGGCCATAAGGTTTACCGTCATGCTATACCACCTGGCCATTACTAAACGTGTTCACTTACTCAGCCTCGAGCAACGGACAGATCAATCAAAAGAACACATCACACATGTCTATATGCTATAATATCAGATAATTAGCTATAAGCGCTGCAGGTAATTATACGCTAGTTTCATGATGTAGTGTGTGTGATGACTCACAAATGATGTAGTGTGTGTGATAGTGTGTGTGATGACTCACAAATGATGTAGTGTGTGTGATAGTGTGTGTGATGACTCACAAATTATGTAGTGTGTGTGATAGTGTGTGTGATGACTCACAAATGATGTAGTGTGTGTGATAGTGTGTGTGATGACTCACAAATGATGTAGTGTGTGTGATAGTGTGTGTGATAACTCACAAATGATGTAGTGTGTGTGATAGTGTGTGTGATGACTCACAAATGATGTAGTGTGTGTGATGACTCACCACCTGATCAAAGACTGATCCTACTGCTGCAAATCATTAAGTGATCAATGAATAATACAACGTTTGCGTCACACTTCCTGGATATATAGAGTTCATGGCTATACGGTGTTAGACGCGTACAGTGAAGGTGTTATTCAATATCATCTGTCTTCTCTGTTTCTCCAGGCAGCAGTAAGCCACAGGAGACACTCCTGTCCATATCCATTCTTACTGAATTATTGATTCAGCCTGACTCAGACCTTGAGTGAAATATGAATGAAATCAGGTATATGGTTGCAGATGATGCACTATTCAATCAATTTGTATTATCCCCACGCCAGGTGAGTACAATTACCGGGTTGATTTCATTCAACGGATTGTCCTTCCTATTGCACGCCCGGGGAACTCACAGTACTTTGAGTTACACGGACGTCTTCATTCTTTAAACTTTAATGAAATAAAAGGGATAATTAGCCCGCAGGAAATGTCCGGTGAGCAGACGGGGTGTCCTTGGCGCTATCGACGGGGCGTGAATGAGATGTCTTGCAGTTTATTGACGAGAACACTGGTCGAGGGGAGTGTACAGTAAATACCGTGTAGTATCCACCCCCAAACGAGGCCGACTCAAGGATCTGGCACAGACTCCAGTTCCTATGCGGTCTGTGCTGCATGAGGCTCCTATTGGAAGTGTGAGATTAAGCCTCTCTCTCTCTCTCTCTCTCTCTCTCTCTCTCTCTTCTCTCTCTCTCTCTCTCTCTCTCTCTCTCTCTCCCTCCCTCTCTCTCTCGCCCTCTCTCTCTCTCTAGCCCTATCTCTCTCTCTCTCTAGCCCTATCTCTCTCTCTCTCTAGCCCTATCTCTCTCGCCCTCTCTCTCTCTCTCTCTCTCTCTCTCTCTCTCTCCCTCTCTCCCTCTCAGTCGCCCTCTCTCTCTCTCTAGCCCTATCTCTCTCTCTCTCTAGCCCTAACTCTCTCTCTCTCTCTCTCTCTCTCTCTCTCTCTCTCTCTCTCTCTCTCTCTCTCTCTCTCTCTTCCTCTCTCTCCTCTCTCTCTTTCTCTCTCTCTCTCCCTCTCTCTCTCTCTATTGGTGTAATCACAAACTGAAACATTGCAATTACCCTCGCGGCTGCACATCATACTTGTGGAAAACAGATGATGTCATTAGGGGTAGTATTTGTGCACTGCGTCTGAGATACCGCTGTGTCTTGCCGCGGCGGGTAAGAATTCACACCTGTTTTCCGCGAGAAGCGGATAATAAAACAGTATCACGTTCACCGGCGGCTCCGCCTCTGTCTTGTATTCGGGGCTATATTAGAAAAGTTAACCTCCCTTCCCCCCACAGATAATGATATTTCAGAGGTCGCGGTGGCCTGGTGTCACCCGGCGAGATTCATCTCTTATTCAACAGAACCAATCTCCCTCCGTGTCTATCAGACGGCCCTGGAGTAGGAAGGAGGCCATTTATTTTAGAGCAGGGAGCGCCGCGGACGCTGTGTCGTTCTCCAAGCGGTGCGCCGCGCGGTTATCAATCCAAGAAATAGGCGCACGTAGAGCGGACAGACGCGTCACATCGCGGCGGGGAGGAAAATAAACAAATGTCCCCACTCCCCAAATGTTTTTTTTTTTGTGGTTTCAGATCCCAGCGGATACTGTAACAAGCAAACTCACTGCCAGTTGAAAAATAACAGTTGTAGAACATCAGGACTTAGTCATAGACTTCATAACAAAGATAATTTGTTCAGTGTTTCCCGCAAGAGTTTACTGGCGGTGGTGGGTGGTGTGGAGAGAGAGAGAGTGAGAGAGAGAGAGAGAGAGAGAGAGAGAGAGAGAGAGAGAGAGAGAGAGAGAGAGAGAGAGAGAGAGAGAGAGAGAGAGAGAGAGAGAGAGAGAGAGAGTCTCGGGCTCACCCCCTTCTGTTCCTCACTGTTGGGAGCTGGAGAGCAAACTGTTGAGTTAAAACTCATGAGTGGAGCATGTCAAGACACCTCAGACAACTACCAACTACATCTCCCAGAGTGCATCAGCTGCAAGATGGCTGCCGTTGGCTGATTGAACAGCTGTTAAAGGCTGGTGGTGGAGACACTCACAGAACAAACAAACAAAGCAAGCTGAAGGTCGACCCAAGGAGCTCTACCCCCAAAGACGCCAATGGTCGGTTATGTTCTACTTATTCTACTGTTTATTTATACTTCTGCTTAAATGTGGTTAAAATCAGGCTAATTGTGTGTTTAGTAGCTCCAACTGTTTCAGTCTACACATTCACTTGCTTGAGAGTTGGATTTCATTTATGTTTAAAAGTATCTCTTTACAAATTAAGACCAAGTTAGAAATGTTAAAATGATTTAAGAATTTGAAAGACTACTAAAAAGGTCGACAACTCATGTTTAAAGGTTTAAAATGCCTTGTTCAATCAGAGCTGATCTACAAGCTTAAAGTTTAGCTATATTTCTTCACTTATTCAATTTAAAATACCAAATGTTTACTTGACTTGAATCAAATGTTTACTAACTTGAATCATTTATTAAAGGTTACAATTCAGAAATAATTAATTGAAAATGACTTTAATAATTGGTTTAAAATGTCGACTTTATGAGTTAATTTAAGACTGTGTTAAAATGTCGACTTTATAAGGTAATTTAATACTTTACATTTTGGCATTCATTGTGTAAACACTATCGTTAAAAGACGTTTGATTATTTAAAATATATATTTAATGTTTAAAATCAACCATGTTTAAAAATAACTTATTGGTTTGAAAATATGGTTATTGTTGTTTATTGTTTATGTTTATTGCATTGTTAAAACCTTTTTCTTTGTTTTCGAAGGTTTTCAACCTATATGAAGAACCAACCAGTCAAGAATCAACTGCAACTGAAACTGTTGAAAAGTTGAAAATAAAAATTGACTTGGAGTTGGAACTTGGAGTTGTTTCCTTATGTCCTTTGGAGTGGAAAGCAAGAGTTGACTTTACAGTTGAAAACCAAGTGCTAGCAGTGGAGGACGAGGATAAAACTGCTTCGACCCAATACTGCTGACACGGAAGGATAAAGATGGAGGAAGATATGGCGGAGGTCAAAGAACTAAAGAAGGAGAGGACCACAGCAAAACGCCGCTTCACCAAACAAGCCAACCACATTGCCAGAGGAGCAGACACCATGCTGCGATCCGAGCTGATGGATGAGTTCAGCACACTCTCACTCTGTTATAGAGCCGTGCTTGAGGCAAATGATGAATTCAGGTTTGGGCTGGAGGCTGAAGTAGAACCTGAGGATGAAGAGAAAGGGCTTGACGAGAAGCAAGAGGACGACCTCAAACATACTTCAAAAGAAGCCGAAACAAAGATGGCAGAGATCAAAGACATTGTGCAGCTAATCCTGTGGTCCAAATATGGAAAACATGAGCTGGAAACAGCTATTGATAGAGCTGAGAAAGTAAGTGAAGCAGCAGGAACTGTGCCAGTGAGGACTGAATCCTTAGAGTGCTATGAACAGCACCTAACGCTCTCAGACGAGATGGGAGACAAGGCCATCTCTATAATGTCCACGTGGGAGAAATGGATACCGAACGAATCCAGAGATGAACTGAATGCGAGGCTCAAGAAGCTAGAAGACACCCTTCTCAGGCTGAAGATGAGGAAACCTCAGTTTACATCTGCACGCAGCCTGAGGAATGCTGAGCAAGGCACAGGAGTTGCACCACACCATCCGATGACACCGTTGGTGAGGATAAAGCCAACCACCCTACCTACCTTCTCTGGAAATAAGAGAGAATATCACAGATGGAGAAAAGATAGGGAAAGCCTGCAAAGGCAGGGAGAGCCATCCGGATCCCCTGAAGTTAAAAAGATCCAGCTCTTGGACAGCGTGGAGGAGAAAATCTCCAAAGAACTCAGACATTCTACCTACACTACAGCCAGAGACATTTTCAGAGTCTTAGAGAACAGGCATGGAAATAAATCAAGCATCACTGTGGAAATCCTTGAAGAGCTCGACAGGATACCATATGTAAAAGGAAACCAGCCAAGAAAGGTCATCGACCTTATACAAACTGTGGAGAAGGCTCTGTCAGATCTCACTGAATTGGGCAACTCTGGGGCCATAAACAACGCACTTGTGATCAAATCAATTGAAAGCAAGTTACCTGACTTTATCAAAAGAGACTGGTTGATGTTCATGGTAGATCCCAGCAGCAATGTCACAGCAGAGAACCATTTTGACATGCTCTTGAAATATTTGAAGAACCAGGAAGACGTACTGGAGAGGCTTGATCAACTAAGAATTGTGGAGAAGACTGACAAGCCAGATCGCCCGGACAAAAAGAATGAAAGAAAGTTTGCCTCGACAAAGAACACAAAGAGACTAGAGCTTGACGTATGTGTTGTCTGTGGCGACAGTGGACATAACCACAAACTGTTCTTTTGCCGGAAATTCAAGGGACTGAAGCTTTCGGAGAAGACGGCTGCCTTGAAGAAGCTGGGAGCATGCAGGAAATGTCTCGGATGCCATGACGGAACTGCATACTGCAGAGAGACATTCCTATGCAGAAATGCAGACTGTAAGAAGGGAGGAAATGCCGCAGACCACCACTATATCCTCTGCCCAAAAGGAGAATTCATGCCTCGATGGGAAGAAGGAAGAGGTGGAAGAGACGGAAACAAAGGCAAACTCACAGAGGAACAAGAGTCGTTCTTGTCTGAACTCTCCTCTGAAATGGCAGATCGAGGCAGAAGGGCTTTTACTAACAAAACTACAGTGGCACTCAAAACCTCCGGCCAGTCTGAACTACTGTGAAGAAATGGTCTCGCCGAGCTTCCTGTCATCATGATGCTGATGAAAGTCACTGCAAACGCTGGTCAGAAAATTGGGACATTGATTGACCTAGCGTCAGATACAAACTACATCACCCATAAGGCTGCTGAAAGACTTTGGTTGAGAAGAGAGAAGATAACATTGATTGTGCATGGGGTTGGAGGAATGGCCATGAAGGTGGACACTCAGAGATACCTCCTCAAAGTTAGAGTGAAGACTCCTACAGGCACTGAAAGAGCCCACAAACTAGTCTGCTACGGCCTAGATGAAATCGCCAAGGTCCATCAAGTGATTCAACCAGAGAGGTTGCAAAGGTTTTTCCCGGAGGTCAAGCTTGAAGAGCTGGAAAGGCCAGAAGAGGTTGAACTACTCATAAGCCACCGAGAGGGAAGACTCACTCCCCAAAGAGTAAAAGTAGTTGGAGACCTCGTCTTATGGGAGAGTCCACTGGGGAAGACGGTGGGCAGAGGGCTGTGTTCTGAGTCCCCTCCTCTACTCCCTGTACACACACGACTGTGTGGCTCAGCGGAGTAGCAATACAATCATCAAATTTGCTGACGACACAGTGGTGGTGGGCCTGATCTCTGCCAACGACGAGAGGGCCTACCTGGAAGAGGTCAAGGTCCTGGCGGGATGGTGCCAGGAAAACAGCCTCTCCCTGAACGTCAGCAAAACAAAGGAGATGATTGTGGACTTCAGGAGGTCGGGGGTCAAGGACTACAGCCCCCTCAGCATCGACGGGGCATCGGTTGAGAGAGTCAACAGCTTTAAGTACCTCGGAGCCTACATATCCGAGGACTTGACATGGACCACACACATTGACAGTGTTGTGAAGAAGGCAAGACAACGCCTCTACTTCCTCAGGCGCCTAAGGAAGTTCCAAGTCAGTCAGAAGATCCTTAAGAACTTCTACTCATGTACAATAGAGAGCATCTTGACTGGCAACATCACCTCCTGGTTTGGGAATAGCACTGCACAAGACCGAAGCAGACTACAAAGAGTGACACGTTCAGCCGAACGCACAATTGGAGGGGGGCTCCCCACCCTCCAGAACATTTACAACAAGCGTTGCAAGGGCAAGGCTAAGAGAATCATTAAAGACTCCAGTCACCCGAACAACTGCCTCTTTGAACTGCTGCGGTCAGGCAAGCGATACCGGAGTCTCAAGGCGAGCACAGAAAGACTCAGAAGAAGCTTCTATCCCCAGGCCATCAGACTGCTAAACGAACAATGAACACTACACAACAACAACCACCAAACGCACATAGCACACACATCCACACGCACACACTCACTTTAAACAGACACACTGTAGCACCCACTCCACACACTTTATAGCACACACCCACTTTAAACAAACACACTGTAGCACCCACTCCCCACACTTTATATTTATTGATGAAGGATTGCACTACAACTCGTACACCTTACTGTAAATTGTACCTAAACTGTACCTCATCCCATTTCTGCTTTGCACTATATAGTACTGTACATTAGTACACTGCATAGTATTGTATATTATATGGTAACTCAGAACATTGTACATATGTCTATACCGAACACTGTGACCTCATTTTCTTCTTCTAAATTACATGCTATACTATGTTATTTGATACTATCTTGTCTAGCACAGTCTCTGGAGCGTAACAGTAAGAAGCATTTTGTATGAAAGTATTCTGTACTTCTGTATGACAACTATTAAAGAAACTTGAAACTTGAAAACATCCTGATCTGCATGAAGAGGTGGACGTGGAAGCATATGCATCAAGAACTCACTTTGCTCGCTCCATGAGAACAGCAGCAGTCAAATATCAAGAGACATTCACAGTTGCCAGTAACCGTGAGTTCCTTGAGTGGTGGCACTGGGACAGCATCGGAGCTGCATGTGAACCAAGATGTGGAGGATGTCGATGTGGAAACTGTCCACCAGGAGGAAAAGAAATGACCCTGGCAGAGGAGAGGGAGTATGAAATCATTAAAGGAGGCCTCACCTACAAAGAGGAGGATGCTCACACCCCATCTCCACACTGGGATGCAAAATATCCTTGGACCGTAGATCCTGTCTCTCTCCCCTACAACAAAAGTGCAGTCCAGGCCTGCTTCTTAAGGATGGAAAAACAACTGAGCAAAGAACCAGACTGGAAAGTCGCATACACAACCCAAATCCAGGAAATGGTCGAACGAGGAGCAGCCATAAAACTCACCGATGACATCATTGACAAGTGGACTGGACCAGTGTGGTATGTGAGCCACCTGGTGGCGCCAAACCCCCATTCAGTGGAACAGCAGCCAGAAATACAAAGGCGTGAGCATGAATGACATCCTTCTTAAGGGACCAGATGTACTCAACCCTATTAGAGCTGTACTGCTACGGTTCAGAGAAGGTGTGCATGCAGCTCTAGGAGACATAAAGAAGATGTACAACTCTGTGTGGCTGGAGCAGCGTGAGATGCATCTACACAGATTCCTCTGGAGAGACATCCCAGAAGAGGAGATCAGTGAATATGCAATCACCAGAGTCAACATCGGGGACAAACCTACTGGTTGCATCGCTCAGTTGGCTATGAGAGAAACGGCGAGCCTGCCCAGCTTTGTTCACTTGGAAGATGAACGCAGAGTCATTGAAGAGGACAGTTATGTGGATGACCTCTTGACCTCCCACAATAACCTGGATCAACTCGACAAAATCACTGCAAAAGTTGAAGAGATTTTGGGAGCTGGAGGCTTCTTCCTCAAACCATGGGTCCGGTCAGGGCAAAGTGGGAGGAAAGGAACAGAGAAGGAAGTCCTAAAAGAGGAACAAGGGAAAACCTTCATTCTCCCAAATCAAATGAGGGAAGAAGACAACAAAGCCCTAGGCATCGGCTACCAAGTGGACGAAGACGAGCTCTACATGTTGACCTCAGTTAACTTTTCCAAAAGAAAGAAGAAAATGAGAGTTGGCAAAGATCTCCTCAAAGAAGAGGTGAGAACCGAAACACCAAACCCACTGACTAGAAGGGCTCTCTTAAGCCAAGTAGCCGGGCTGTACGACCCAATTGGCCTAGTAGCACCGGTCAAGCAGAAGGGAGCAATTCTTGTCAGAAAGGCATTCCAAGAGGGAGGAGGTGGCAAGCTGACCCAAGAAACCTGGGACAAACCACTCTCGGAAAGCATCAGAGAAGAAGCCATACAGCTTTTTGAAGAATATGTACATGTGAAATTCTACAGAAGCCTCACACCAGCTGACTGGAAAGGAAACCCTTGGGGCATCACATTCTCTGATGGAAGTGACAAAACCTTTGGAGCTGTGATGTACTTAAGGTGGGAAACATGTCATGGCATTGAAGTTCGGTTTGTGGAATCAAAAGCCAAACTGACACCTCTGGATCAAAAGGGAGAAGCTGTAAAAGCTGAGATCTGTGGAGCAGTCTTCGCAGCCAGAATCAGGAAGTATGTGGAAAAGCATGCTCGAATGAAGATCGAGAAATGGTTCCATCTGCTGGACAGTCAGACGGTCCTTGGGGCAATCCAGAGAGACAGTTATGGGTACCAAAGCTTCTTTGCCAACAGAGTGGGTGAAATCCAAAAGACTGCACCAGTGCAGGACTGGTGGTGGATCCGTGGAGGTCTGAACATAGCTGACATCATTACAAGAGGAGGCACTCCTGAAGATTTAAAAGAGGATTCCACCTGGCAAAATGGACCAGATTTCCTGAAGTGGCCAGTGGAGGAGTGGCCCATTAAATCAGCTGGAGAGATAGCTGCCCAGGCCAGGGAGAGCGTAAACACACTCCAAAGGAAGGCATTTTCAGCTGCAATCACACGAGCTCAAGCTAAAATCAGTCCGCAGGAAGACGACCCTCTGACCACACAGGAAAGTCAAAAGGAAATGCCAACTCTTCTAAGAAGGAAGCCCACTGGCTGGGTCAAAGATCTTGTGGAAATAAGAAGATTCAGCAACCTGTCCAAACTGGTGAGAGTCATCGCCTGGGTCTATCGAGCTGTCAAGCAGTGGCTAGAGAGGAAGTGCCAGGTGCCAGGGCAGTCAAAGTGGGAGGCATCACCCAAACAAGCTGGGTTGACTGTAAAATAACTTGACAACGCATCTGAAGACCTTTTCCTCGCTGCTCAAGAAGCTATAGCCTTCCCAGAGATGACTCTAAGCAGATTGGCAGTGTACAAAGACGTGAACTCTGGACTCATACTTTGTGGAGGCAGAATCCAGATGTTCAATGAAGTGAAGACTGCAGTGCCAGTCTTACCTTTTGAATCGTGGGTGTCTACATTGCTGGCACAAGAATCCCACAAAGCAAACCATGAGGGAGTAGCAGGAACCCTTCTTCGCATGAGGAAAAAGGCTTGGGTGATAAAAGGCCGGAGACTTGCCAAGAGGGTGGTTGACAGCTGTGTCGTTTGCAGAAAGAACAATGTAAAACAGTGTCAACAAATCATGGCTGACCTGCCTCCATAGCGAACAGGCCCAGCTGCACCCTTTGAATTCACCACCATGGACCTGTTCGGCCCCTATGAAGTGAAAGATGAGGTCAAAAAGAGGACCAGACTCAAAGTATGGGGAATCGTCTTCTGCTGCATGGCTTCCCGAGCCATGCACACTGAAGTGGTGAGTGACCAGTCATCCGAAGGATTCCTGCTCGCCTATCAAAGGTTCACTTTGCTGAGAGGACACCCCAGGAAACTCTGGTCAGACCCTGGCTCTAACTTTGTGGGAGCCAAGCCTGCTCTGGAAAAGCTTTACAAATTCCTTGACCAACTGAACAGGCCTGAACTTGAAGGAAGAGCTGCCAAACATGGCACAGAATGGTCGTGGAAGATCCACCCCGCAGACTCTCCCCACAGGAACGGTGCAGCAGAGGCAGCTGTCAGAATAGTGAAGCGGGCCTTAAGCAACCTTGGTGGAGAAGGTGTTTTCACATGGGGAGAATTCCAAACGTTTCTCTTCATGGCAGCCAACCTTGCTAATGAGAGACCCATCGATGCAAGAACTCAAAGCAGGGAAGACTGCATAGAGTACATCACTCCAAACTCTCTGCTTTTAGGACATGCCCATCCTAAAGGTGACCCTGGAGACTTTCAGTTTGATGGCTACCCATACAAAAGACTTCAGAATATTCAGGCAGAAGTCAGCAAGTTCTGGAAGAAATGGAGCCAATTGGCCGGTCCTAATTTGTTCATAAGGAACAAATGGCACACCAAAGAGCGAAATGTTGCTGTTGGAGATGTGGTCTGGTTGGCTGACCAAAATGCCCTGAGAGGACAGTACAAGCTGGCTAGAGTAGTCAGTGTCAACGCTGACCGCAAAGGCATCGTAAGAGATGTGCTGATGAGGACCTTTCCCAGCTATCCTGTCCCCATCACGAAAGCAAATGACAAAGGAAAGCCCACAAAATCAAACAGTGAAAAAACCAAAATCCCGGCCACAATTCTGCATCGAGATGTCAGACGGCTGGTCATTCTACTTCCTACTGAAGAACAACAGAGGCGTGAAGGACTTGAGTGACCTCTGTGGTTAAGAACCCAGGAGCTCAAGTGGGAGGTGTTGAGTTAAAACTCATGAGTGGAGCATGTCAAGACACCTCAGACAACTACCAACTACATCTCCTAGAGTGCATCAGCTGCAAGATGGCTGCCGTTGGCTGATTGAACAGCTGTTAAAGGCTGGTGGTGGAGACACTCACAGAACAAACAAACAAAGCAAGCTGAAGGTCGACCCAAGGAGCTCTACCCCCAAAGACGCCAATGGTCGGTTATGTTCTACTTATTCTACTGTTTATTTATACTTCTGCTTAAATGTGGTTAAAATCAGGCTAATTCAATTGTGTGTTTAGTAGCTCCAACTGTTTCAGTCTACACATTCACTTGCTTGAGAGTTGGTTTTCATGTATGTTTAAAAGTATCTCTTTACAAATTAAGACCAAGTTAGAAATGTTAAAATGATTTAAGAATTTGAAAGACTACTAAAAAGGTCGACAACAAATTTAGCTATATTTCTTCACTTATTCAATTTAAAATACCAAATGTTTACTTGACTTGAATCAAATGTTTACTAACTTGAATCATTTATTAAAGGTTACAATTCAGAAATGATTAATTGAAAATGACTTTAATAATTGGGTTAAAATGTCGACTTTATGAGTTAATTTAAGACTGTGTTAAAATGTCGACTTTATAAGGTAATTTAATACTTTACATTTTGGCATTCATTGTGTAAACACTATCGTTAAAAGACGTTTGATTATTTAAAATATATATTTAATGTTTAAAATCAACCATGTTTAAAAAGAACTTATTGGTTTGAAAAGATGGTTATTGTTGTTTATTGTTTATGTTTATTGCATTGTTAAAACCTTTTTCTTTGTTTTCGAAGGTGTTCAACCTATATGAAGAACCAACCAGTCAAGAATCAACTGCAACTGAAACTGTTGAAAAGTTGAAAATAAAAATTGACTTGGAGTTGGAACTTGGAGTTGTTTCCTTATGTCCTTTGGAGTGAAAAGCAAGAGTTGACTTTACACAAACCAACCATCGTTTGCGGCTCCAGGGTTAGTTTTACTGTTCTGGGACCAGCTTAGTTAACGTTAGCAGTGTTGTAGATAATGAATAACTTACTCAGTCAACTGGATCCGGTTAATACGATTTTTTAGCCAGAGAGATCAAATACATTACAATATAGTTAGAGATATGGCTGAGTGGCTCCCACCCAGGTCAGTAGCTTTGTCACCGGGGAGAAGAAGACCGACCCCCCATTCAGGGGCCACTTATATACAGAGGGGGAGGGGGACACACCATAAAATGGCGTTTACAAAGGGGAGGGGACAAAGACACATGTCTTTATGAGGAGACAAGGCGTTAGTTTAGGTTTTTACCGTGACCTGGGCATACAGGGATGGCGAGGATGCAAAGCACGTTAGACGCATTGGACCCGTCGCTCGTATGGCTGTTGGTGGGAGTGGCACAAGCAGAGTTCTCACCGCACATAGAAACAGTGTAACTCGCGAGAGGAGTTGTCACAGGGCAACGAAGAATAGCTAGATATCACAGCTTCCAAAAGTGGAGGTCAACAGGTCTGCAGGTCTGCATTGTGAA
This sequence comes from Notolepis coatsorum, assembly GCF_963971535.1. Classification (NCBI taxonomy): domain Eukaryota; kingdom Metazoa; phylum Chordata; class Actinopteri; order Aulopiformes; family Paralepididae; genus Notolepis; species Notolepis coatsorum. The sequence continues at coordinate 103,244,818 of NC_140174.1, forward strand.
ATGACAACGGTATGTCTTTGGAATTCTGGGCGGGTATTAATCTACCCTGGCGGGCCGCCCAATTACAGCCCATGTATGTGAACCACTGTTGTTGGTCTAGTTTTCCGTTAGCTGGATGTATCTTCTAGGACATGGCGAAGTTAAATGCAGCACGGCAGGCAGATAAACAGAAAGTTCACAATGAGGCCTAATGTTTACCTCCCGAGTGTAAAGAGCCTTGTGTTCAAAAGCGTGCGGTCTGTATCTGAAAGCGACACCGCGGAGGAAACGGCTTTAACGTTTACCTGCTTTACTCCAATAATAACACATTCCTTTCTTCGCTAAGAAAGGAAAACAAAGAAAACCTCAAGCGCCTCCTTGCCGCCGTCAGCTGAACCGGAGCCCTGACACTCGCAGATCAGCGCTCCACACCAGAGGAGAACACTCTCAGAGTCCTGTTAGTATCAGACCCACTGAAAAGAGAAACATCATCGGAGTAAACCCATATCCTCCCCCTTATGCCACAAGCCAACACTGCCAAGCCAACAATTAGCCCTGACTAAAAGGGGGGAAAGGACAATCCAGCTTGGAGGGGGGGGGGGGTTTGATTAGAATTGGCATCAAAAGGAGAGCCGACACTGGCCTCGGGCGTGGGGAGGCCGAGACACAGGCAATGTTTCCTAAAGTGGGCCAAACCTGGCTGGAGGTGGGCCTGAAGGGGGGCAGCAGGGGCCAGCTGGAGGGGAGCGGGCCAGGCTACATAACATTGATGGATTGTAGTCCCTAAATCTCTACTGGCCATCTGCAGGCTCTAATGTGGGCCACTGGGGGGTCCAGGGTGAACGGAAAATAGGAGAGGGATGAGCTACAAAGATTTATCTGACCGAGCGCGGCTGTGGCTGCAGCTACAGACAGATTTTTACTAGCTCTGATTGGAGAGCCGAGATTGAATTCGGTGCTCAAACCAAAAAGATGTCCTGAGGCGAACACAAGACACAAAGCCCTTGTGATGGCTCTGACATACTCACACAAGACAGGAGGGGGAGGGGAGGACAGGAGAGGAGATGAGATGAGGAGGAGGAGGAGGAGGAGGAGGAGGAGGAGGAGGAAGAGGGGGAGGAGGAGGAGGAGGAGGAGGAGGAGGAGGAGGAGGAGGAGGAGGAGGAGGAGGAGGATAAGCAATGGAGACGGGAGGGGAAATATGCAATATATTGTGCTACAGAATGATAATTGATTTTCCAAGTGCATTACGATGAAGGTTTTCAACAAACACATAGTTCTATAATGCGAGGAGAGAGTGGATGGACGAGCCAATAAGCAACTTACCAAAATGGAAAAAGCTTTAAGAGCGAGAGGCGCCTCTTGATTACAGCAGCTCATCATGGCTGATAGAGAGAAGGAGCGAGATTGGACAGCCACTTAACGCAGACATGCTGGAGAGATTTCAATTAACCCAGCCTGATTCAGGAAATATATGTAACTCTTACTAAGGATAATTAACCCGGCCCACCAGCTCTCAGTGCCACAATAGTCAACACTGGCGTTTACCTGCCCTGAAGCATTTTACATCAATTATGTGTGCAATTATGAGTGAGTGAGTGAGTGAGTGAGTGAGTGAGTGAGTGAGTGAGTGAGTGAGTGAGTGAGTGATTGAATGAGTGAGTGAGTGAGTGAGTGAGTGAGTGAGTGAGTGAGTGAGTGAGTGAGTGAGTGAGTGAGTGAGTGAGTGAGTGAGTGAGTGAGTGAGTGAGTGAGTGAGTGAGTGAGTGAGTGAGTGAGTGAGTGAGTGAGTGAGTGAGTGAGTGAGTGAGTGAGTGAGTGAGTGAGTGAGTGAGTGAGTGAGTGAGTGAGTGAGTGAGTGAGTGAGTGAGTGAGTGAGTGAGTGAGTGAGTGAGTGAGTGAGTGAGTGAGTGAGTGAGTGAGTGAGTGAGTGAGTGAGTGAGTGAGTGAGTGAGTGAGTGAGTGAGTGAGTGAGTGAGTGAGTGAGTGAGTGAGTGAGTGAGTGAGTGAGTGAGTGAGTGAGTGAGTGAGTGAGTGAGTGAGTGAGTGAGTGAGTGAGTGAGTGAGTGAGTGAGTGAGTGAGTGAGTGAGTGAGTGAGTGAGTGAGTGAGTGAGTGAGTGAGTGAGTGAGTGAGTGAGTGAGTGAGTGAGTGAGTGAGTGAGTGAGTGAGTGAGTGAGTGAGTGAGTGAGTGAGTGAGTGAGTGAGTGAGTGAGTGAGTGAGTGAGTGAGTGAGTGAGTGAGTGAGTGAGTGAGTGAGTGAGTGAGTGAGTGAGTGAGTGAGTGAGTGAGTGAGTGAGTGAGTGAGTGAGTGAGTGAGTGAGTGAGTGAGTGAGTGAGTGAGTGAGTGAGTGAGTGAGTGAGTGAGTGAGTGAGTGAGTGAGTGAGTGAGTGAGTGAGTGAGTGAGTGAGTGAGTGAGTGAGTGAGTGAGTGAGTGAGTGAGTGAGTGAGTGAGTGAGTGAGTGAGTGAGTGAGTGAGTGAGTGAGTGAGTGAGTGAGTGAGTGAGTGAGTGAGTGAGTGAGTGAGTGAGTGAGTGAGTGAGTGAGTGAGTGAGTGAGTGAGTGAGTGAGTGAGTGAGTGAGTGGGTGGGTGGGTGGGTGGGCAACATCACCTCTTGGTTTGGGAATAGCACTGCACAAGACCGAAGCAGACTACAAAGAGTGACACGTTCAGCCGAACGCACAATCGGAGGGGGGCTCCCCACCCTCCAGAACATTTACAACAAGCGGTGCAGGGGCAAGGCTAAGAGAATCATTAAAGACTCCAGTCACCCGAACAACTGCCTCTTTGAACTGCTGCGGTCAGGCAAGCGATACCGGAGTTTCAAGGCGAGCACAGAAAGACTCAGAAGAAGCTTCTATCCCCAGGCCATCAGGCTGCTTAACGAACAATGAACACTACACAACAACAACCATCAAACGCACATAGCACACACATACTTTAAACAAACACACTGTAGCACCCACTCCCCACACTTTATAGCACACACTCACTTTAAACAAACACACTGTAGCACCCACTCCCCACACTTTATATTTATTGATGAAGGATTGCACTACAACTCGTACACCTTACTGTAAATTGTACCTAAATTGTACCTCATCCCATTTCTGCTTTGCACTATATAATATTGTACATTAGTACAGGGGTTCCCAAACTTTTCAGGCCGGGGCCCAGAAAATAAGGCGTCAGAGAGCCGCGGCCCAATGCACATCGTCAGGCTTTTTTTTTTTTTTTTTTTTGCCAGGCGACCGACATCGTCAGGCTTTTTTTTTTTTTTTTTTTTGCCAGGCGACCGATTTTTTAAGCCAAATATCACTTCAATCCTATTAAGTTAGTTCAAGTTAGTTATTCATTTATATGTGCTATTTATGAGAGGGCTAACTTGTTGCAAAATAATAATGATAATAATAATAGCCTCATTAAAATACTATTGTTGCTTCGGTTGTTTTCAGCGTTTTATGTGCATAATCTGTTATTTAGTTTGAAATGTTCGTTGAAATAAGTAGATTTTTCGTTTTTGTTTACCGGTATTTATTAAGTTAATATAAAACCATATAGTCACATTTTAGAATACAATAGAATAGAATTTTAGAATACAACTAGAAACACTGTCCTGGCCTGCTTCTAAGTTCAGTGGCCTGACAAAAAAAATAAAAAATAAATTTTTTTTTTTTTTTTTTTTTTTTTATTATTATTATTTTTTTAATCGTCTCGCGGCCCACCCGTGGCTGCTCGCGGCCCACCTTTGGGTCGCGACCCCGACTTTGGGGACCACTGCATTAGTACACTGCATAGTATTGTATATTATATGGTAACTCAGTTACGTCTATTCTGCATCGAACATTGTACATATGTCTATACTGAACACTGTGACCTCATTTTCTACTTCTAATTTACATGCTATACTATGTTATTTGATACTATCTTGTCTAGCACAGTCTCTGGAGCGTAACAGTAAGAAGCATTTTGTATGAAAGTATTCTGTACTTCTGTATGACAACTATTAAAGAAACTTGAAACTTGGGTGAGTGAGTGAGTGAGTGAGTGAGTGAGTGAGTGAGTGAGTGAGTGAGTGAGTGATTGATTTGTTTGATTGATTGATTGATTGATTGATTGATTGAGTGAGGGAGGGACGGATGGACAAATAGATAAAATATATTACTCTACCCATATTTGAGGAGATATTTTACTTGCATCAGATTGATCGATCAATAGACAGACAGACAGACAGACAGACAGACAGACAGACACAGACAGACAGACAGACAGGACAGACAGACAGACAGACAGACAGACAGACAGACAGACAGACAGACAGACAGACAGACAGACAGACAGACAGACAGACAGACAGACAGACAGACAGACAGACAGACAGACAGAACAGACAGACAGACAGACAGACAGACAGACAGACAGACAGACAGACAGACAGACAGACAGACAGACAGACAGACAGACAGACAGACAGACAGACAGACAGACAGACAGACAGACAGACAGACAGACAGACAGACAGACAGACAGACAGACAGACAGACAGACAGACAGACAGACAGACAGACAGACAGACCCACCCACCCACCCACCGACCGACCGACCGACCCGACCGACAGACAGACAGACAGACAGACCAGACAGACAGACAGACAGACAGACAGACAGACAGACAGACAGACAGAGAGATAGATAGATAGATAGACAGACAGACAGGACAGACAGACAGACAGACAGACAGACTGACAGACAGACAGACAGACAGACAGACAGACAGACAGACAGACAGACAGACAGACAGACAGACAGACAGACAGACAGACAGACAGACAGACAGACAGACAGACAGACAGACAGACAGACAGACAGACAGACAGACAGACAGACAGACAGACAGACAGACAGACAGACAGACAGACAGACAGACAGACAGACAGACAGACAGACAGACAGACAGACAGACAGACAGACAGACAGACAGACAGACAGACAGACAGACAGACAGACAGACAGACAGACAGACAGACAGACAGACAGACAGACAGACAGACAGATAGATAGATAGATAGATAGATAGATAGATAGATAGATAGATAGATAGATAGATAGATAGATAGATAGATAGATTAGATAGATAGATAGATAGATAGATAGATAGATAGATAGATAGATAGATAGATAGATAGATAGATAGATAGATAGATAGATAGATAGATAGATAGATCGATCGATCGATCGATCGATCGATCGATAGATAGATAGATAGATAGATAGATAGATAACCCTCTGAGAATGCACCTGGTACATATTTGAATGTAGATGAACGTAGACAAAACAATAACAAAACAACAAAACACATTGTTCTCCATGCAATGTATGCATGCATGTATGTCATGTATATGGGTAATTTTAATTGGGTGTGGAAACACACACAGAAACACACACAAAGACTATGACAAGAGATTAAAGGTTGAGGCTGATGTTCCCCTTACTTTGTGTGCAAGGCACAAGACTGTGAGAAACTGTGGGTGTATATAAACTACAGCTCTCTCTTCAATGTGGACCGCAGTGGAGGTATGAGGAGACTCATCCTTTACGCTAATCCTGCTGGTTGGTTTTAATAGGGCTCTCCCCTTCGCAGCT
>NC_140174.1:103250640-103253140 GCF_963971535.1 Notolepis coatsorum
GTAACTAAGAGATTCGCTGAGAAACATAATCGTGTTCGAGATAACTAGATTCATGGACTTCTAAGACTATTTCATTTCAGTGCATTTCCTGGTTGATACGAAGATGACGGTGCCGTTGTGTTTACAAGTGACAATTCTCTCTGACCAATCGGTGGTCTGCAGTGTTTCCACATCACCTGTAGTCCCGCCTCGGCTCACTGGAACCCAGATCGAGGTGTTACCAAGTACAAAAGTAGCCTACCAGGTACCATCCACAACTTTTGCAGATGAAAAACCAAGAAAGGCGATTAGAGTCAAGTCTAATCTCTAACAGTATCAGAGTGGCTGCGACGGCATTCATGAGCTACTCTGTTCCAGAGGAATCATCTAAGTTGTAGCCTACTTACAGGTTCCAGAGTGCCAGTGGAATGTGAAACTGAGAGAAGAACAGGGAACTCTCAATGACAGAGAGAGAGAGAGAGAGAGAGAGAGAGAGAGAGAGAGAGAGAGAGAGCGAGAGAGAGAGGAGAGGAGAAGAGAGAGAGAGAGAGAAAGAGAGAGAGTGTTTGTGTGTGTGTGTGTGTGTGTGTGTGTGTGTGTGTGTGTGTGTGTGTGTGTGTGTGTGTGTGTGTGTGTGTGTGTGTGTGTGGAAATGTTGTTTTTTACAACAGAATTGTACCTCCTTATAGACAAATATTTCAAATATGTGAGTTAATTTCTGAACAGGTGGCTCTCAGCCTCTTGAGGGCATCATAATATGTGTATGTGTCTGTGAGTGTATTGCGTCTGGGGTGCTGCAACGGAAGTGTCTCCTAGTAAAACACAGAGCTGCTCCAGGACAGTAGTGCCCTCAGAGTTCAACACACTCTGTGGAATCCAGAGCATGCAGCTCTTGAAGCCTTGCTGGCCCTTACAGCTTAATATTTGAGTGGTTGTGGCATTTAAAATGTGTTTCATACTTATTGCAGTCTGTGCGGTCTATGATGCAGCATCAGTGGCGATATTTACCCGTCTCAACTCTTGCCCTCTTTTCTTGATCCTCCAATCACAACAATCACAACAGGATTATGGCAGGGACTGAAGACAATAACTGACTATAAAGTCAGCGCCCCCTCAATGGGGAGCGACGACGCCTCCCCTCGCGGACAAGCTCAACACCTTCTACGCTCGGTTTGGTGTAGACAGTGGCGCTGCTGGCTCTCCGGCTAGTGACGTCACTGGCGCGCCGGCTGTTGTGGAGGGGGGGGGGGGGGGGGGGGCAACCGCGGGGGGGCTGCGACGCTCTCTCGTTGTCGGAACACAGTGTGAGAAGAGCATTTATGCAGGTGAACACCAGGAAGGCTGCTGGCCCAGATGGCATAACAGGACGCATACTCAAGTCCTGTGCCAACCAGCTGGCCCCAGTGTTCACCGCCATATTTAATCAATCCCTGGCGGAGTCAGTGGTGCCTGCCTGCTTCAAGATGTCTACCATCATCCCTGTACCGAAGAAACCCTCCCCAACATGTCCAAATGACTACAGACCGGTGGCACTCACCTCTGTGGTCATGAAATGTTTCGAGAGGCTGGTCAAGGACCACATTTGTGCCTCCCTCCACAGTGATATGGACCCTATGCAATTTGCATACAGGACAAACAGGTCCACCGACGACGCAGTCTCCCAGGTACTGCACAGCACCCTCTCGCACCTTTACCGTCAGAAGGGGGGCTATTTGAGACTGTTGTTCATTGACTACAGCTCAGCGTTCAACACCATAGTCCCCACCAGACTGGTGGACAAGCTGATCGAGCTAGGTCTGAGCTCCGCCCTGAGCGCCTGGGTACTGGACTTTCTGAGCGAAAGACCCCAGGCGGTCAGGGTGGGGGGTCAGACCTCCAACACCATCACCCTGAGCATCGGGTCCCCCCAGGGCTGTGTTCTGAGCCCCCTGCTGTACTCACTCTACACACACGATTGTGTGGCCAAGTTCAGCTCCAACTCCATAGTGAAGTTCGCAGACGACACAGTGGTGGTGGGGCTGATCTCGGACAACGACGAGAAGGCCTACCGGGAGGAGGTTGAGGTACTGGAACGCTGGTGCCAGGACAACAGCCTGCTCCTGAACATTGGTAAAATCAAGGAGCTGATCGTGGATTGTAGGAGAGGACAGCAGGAGACGCACACACCACTGATGATTAACGGGGCTACCGTGGACAGGGTGAGCAGCTTTAAGTACCTGGGGGTCCACATCTCAGAGGACCTGACATGGTCAACACACATAGACACAGTAGTAAAGAAGGCGAAACAGCGCCTCTACCACCTGAGACAGTTAAGGAAGTTCAGAGTATCGGGGAAGATACTCCAGTCCTTCTACTCAGGAGCTGTAGAGAGCATCCTGACCGGAAACATCACTGCCTGGTATGGAAACAGCACGGCACAGGACAAGAAGGCCCTACAGAGAGTGGTGCGCTCAGCCGAGCGTACCACGGGTATTGCACTACCCCCCCTGCAGGTTCTATACAACAAGAGGTGCAAATCCAG
>NC_140174.1:103258140-103273140 GCF_963971535.1 Notolepis coatsorum
ATTTAGCCGTGCCAATTCTCCCCTCCCCTGTCTTGATCGTTGCTCGCATGTGCCCCCCACTGGCTGGTTGTAGGGAGGATAGAAGCCCATCACATGTCCCCTTCGATACATGTGGAGGCAGCCAGTCACATCTTTTCACCTGCCAGCGCGGACTCTCATTGGCGAGGAGTAACGTGTAGGAGGCTCACACTGCCCCCGCCATTTTCCTGTCTTTGCTGTGCAGGCGCCACAACCGACCTGTAGGAGTCACTGTTCACAACGACCAGACTACCACCCATCGACTCTCCTCCCGCTGACTCTGCCAATTGAGTCAGTATGACGGCAGGCCCAAGCCGGAGGCAACGCTGACAGCCGGATTTGATACCGGTGTCTCTTGCGTTGGTGACGAGCACAATGTCCGCTGCGCCACCCAGCCGCCGGGCATGCAGTATCATTATAACACATTGACTGGGGAGACTGGGAGCAGCGTGGATTATGCGTTTTGGACATATAACGTTGGATCAATAAATGGCGATCAGGAATTGGATTCATCTTTTTGCAGTACATCAGATGTGAGGTAAGGACTCTATGTTACCAATCTTGGGTTAATTAGATGTTTCTTTCGTAACGATCACGCATGTGTGTGTGTGTGTGTGTGTGTGTGTGTGTGTGTGTGTGTGTGTGTGTGTGTGTGTGTGTGTGTGTGTGTGTGTACGATTCATAAATCAAGCGACAAGGAAATACATTGAAGCGCGGTTTGCTCGAGTTTCTTGAGATTAGACAGAATCGCTCTGGAACTATATTCATATAAAACAGAAATGTATGTATGAGAAAAGTATCTGTTTTTTGCATGTTGACTGGAAGAAACTCACTGACAATCGACGTGTTTATTAGATCCATAGCTATAATATTTCATATAGTTTTAGCACTCACAAAACACGGCATTCTCCCCATTGCATTACAGCGTTGGCGTTGGTAAACAGCGCCCCCTTGGCGTCCATTGAGTTAATGATAGCATTATTATTATTATTAGAGTGTAACATAAATGTAGTAAAAAAAAATATATATATATATTGGATTTGTAGGCGAGGATGAGGACTTTGAAAATCATGTTTTAGGGGAAGCCAGTGAAGTTGCCCTCAGGGTGGGAGTGATGTGCTGCAAGAGTTCTGTATATTGGAGTCGGGCAAGGGCTTTAGTGGGAACACTGTACAGAACTGTGTTACAGTAATCCAGTCGTGAGCTGACAAAGGCATCAATAAGAGTTTCAGCAAAGGTGTCAGAGAGTGAGGGGCAGAGACATGAGCTGTTTTTGAGCTGGACAAAGGCACTTAGTAACTGATTTAATATTATATTCAACAGAGATGGATGGGCCAAGCAATTGACCCCCAGATTACAGACTTCAGAGGAGGGACTGATTGAACAGCTGTCAAGAGGATGAGGTGGCTGGTTTTCTGAAGGGTATATACTTGGGTGCCACACTGCCACAGCCAGGAGTTTGGTTTAACTGCTGTTTGGTTTGAGGAAGTTGGTGGACATCCAATCCTTGATTTCATGGAGGTCCAAGTGATGAGGAAGGGGGGAGGCAGGGGGCAGATGGTTTGGCATGGAGATATAGCTGAGTGTCATCAGCGTAGCAGTGATAATTGAGACCATGCTTCCTGATGATCTGACCAAAGGGGAGGAGGTAGATGGTGAAGAGAAGTGGACTGAGGAATACCCTGAGGGACACCTTGTTTTACTGGGGCTTGGGCAGATCTGGAACCACCGAGGGACACGTACTGATGCCTGTCTGATATGTAGGACTTAAACCATGCCACGGGGTACTGATGATACAAAGGGACTAACTAGCAGGCCAATCAGATGCTGAATGATACAAAGGGACTAACTAGCAGCCCAATCAGATGCTGAATGATACAAAGGGACTAACTAGCAGCCAATCAGATGCTGAATGATACAAAGGGACAAGCTAGCAGGCCAATCAGATGCTGAATGATACAAAGGGACTAACTATCAGGCCAATCAGATGCTGAATGATACAAAGGGACTAACTATCAGGTCAATCAGATGCTTAATGATACAAAGGGACTAAGGCTGGAGTTACACCTAGGCTGTTTTTCGTTTTGTTTTTCAGGTGAGTTTCGCAGCCGAGTTTCGCAGCCGAGTTAGACACTCGTTTTGCACCTTGAGCGCTTTTGTTTTGTCAGAACGAGGCTTGGTCAGACCACAACGGATCTCGTCTCGAATTCAGCACTGAGCATGCGCGGGGAAGTAGTTACTCTCCCTCGTCCCCGCTGTCGTCCACACTCAGCTGTGAGAGAATTGTTGAATAGATACACAAATGTTCTAGAATGTTTGATTATGACATCATACTGTGACATCACAAATGTTTTCGGGCATTCATAACATTATTTCGCGCGACTGTACATTGTAACGTTAACACAGCCCAGCTGTCAACTGTACTTTGTAATGTTATGTTATTTCGCGCATTCATACCGTTATTTCGCGGGACTGTACATTGTAACATTAACACAGCCCAGCTGTCAATTGTACTTTGTAATGCTATGTTATTTCGGGCATTCATAACGTTATTTCGCGCGACTGTACATTGTAACGTTAACACAGCCCAGCTGTCAACTGTACTTTGTAATGCTATGTTATTTCGGGCATTCATAACGTTATGGCATTATGCTCGGTGCTGCTCGAGGCAGGAGAGATGAGGCGGGGCGGGGCTGCTGCTGCTCGGTGCTGCTCGAGACAGACAGACAGACAGCCCAGACTGGAGAGATACACGGTGCTGCGCGCGGGCTGCTCCTCGGCCGCTGCTCGGTGCTGCTCCCCGGCCGGGCTCGAGACAGACAGCCAGACAGGAGGGATATACATGGTGCTGCGCGCGGGCTGTAGGTTACACTGCAGTCTGACAGTCTACTGCGCATAGGCGTTGAGCAACAACGGCTCCGCGCAGATTACACGGCTGTTGTCGGCGAGTTTTGGCGCTACTCCAAAACGGAAAACACAATTTAGCGTTTTCAGTAGAGCCACAACGTATCCGCCAAAAAACGCATTTCTGTGTAAAAGGGACAGCAAACGTATTCAAAAACGTATAAAAACGAGCACAAAAACACTGAGTGTAACAAGGGCCTAACTATCAGGCCAATCAGATGCTTAATGATACAAAGGGACTAACTATCAGCCCAATCAGATGCTGAATGATACAAAGGGACTAACTATCAGCCCAATCAGATGCTGAATGGCGGAGTAGAACGCAGTCATAGATAGTCAGTTTACTTTTCTGATAACTACATCGCTGCATAACAAAAAATATTCAGACAAGTTTAATTCATAGCCACATTTTCTTTTAAAATATTTCACGGATGTCCGAATTTGGAACAAGTTTAGTCTCTCTTGGGCAGAGCTCTCATGGGCTGTGAGATACAGGCATAGAGACAGCTCTGCGTGGGAGTGTGGCAAGTTTTCTCAGCTCCGAGTCGGCAAAGAGTTGAGTGGATGAGCGAGAGAGAGAGAGAAGTCACCAGAGCTGTGTGAGAACAGAACTACTATACATTCAAGGGAACATGTTAACATACTGGTACAGATCAGTTTGTTGGATTATTAGTAGTCTACTTGCTGAATCACCTGTTCCATGCATTCAACTTGAGTTAGTAGCTGGGAGCTTAAGGCTTTGGACACTTGTAAAGCTATTTGCACAAAGGTAGTTTGTGCTTAGAATTTGGGATGCACGATAATTATCGGGCCGATATCAGCAACTATGACGTCATCCCGATAAACCCGATAATGTTATTAATAGCTCCGATAATATAATATATTTTTTGGTAAAAAAGAATGCGGTGTGGGTGAATTGGAATGAAGTGCGTTTGTTTTGACTGTAGGCTCCTCCCGTTTTGCCAGTACTGTGGTACGACTGATAGCGTGTGGTTTAGGAACAGGGCGTTTTACACAAATCCAGCGCTCCCTTTCTTGGCTGTGACGTAGCCACGTAAGTTTCTTGAAGCAGCGCGGACATAAACAACAAAGATGGCCGCGTCGGTACTCGGAATTTCAGAGGAAAAAGTTTGCTTGCTATTTGTAATAAATGCAATGCAGAAGTTCCACAAGGAGGGAAAAGGGCAACAACTTGTAATACATCCAGCCTGACGGGTCACCTGCAGCATCACCACCGCTACGATGGTGTGTTATTGTGTTAACTTAGAAGCCTACGACGACGCGAGGAGCTAAGCAAAGCTAGCCCCTTTCTTGGCTGTGACGTAGCCACGTAAGTTTCTTGAAGCAGCGCGGACTTAAACAACAAAGATGGCCGCGTCGGTACTCGGAATTTCAGAGGAAAAAGTTCGCTTGCTATTTGTAATAAATGCAATGCATAAGTTCCACAAGGAGGGAAAAGGGCAACAACTTGTAATACATCCAGCCTGACGGGTCACCTGCGGCATCACCACCGCTACGATGGTGTGTTATTGTGTTAACTTAGAAGCCTACGACGACGCGAGGAGCTAAGCAAAGCTAGCCCCTTTCATGGCTGTGATGCAACCCTTGGTTGAATACGCAGTCACTTATTGCTCCATAGTAGCCAGGTTAATTTGCACCACCAAGGACTGCTTAAAAGCTAGCGGCTTGAGCCCTTGGGTCATTTCTGTCAAACTTCTTTAATTTAGCAAACGACTCGTCAATAGGTACAAGCGTGCTCGCGCCGTCATCGTGGGCTTTTAACACCGTGGCGGTGGTGATGTTGCAGGTGACTTGTTGTGGTGGTGATGTGTCCACTCAAAGCTTTTTTTTCAAGGCTCTGCTTTGAAAAAAGAAGAACAAAAAGCTTCGAGCGTCTTAGGTTGGATGTATTATAAGTTGTTGACGGATTGTGAATTTTCATTTGGAAAAATAAATATGGTCACTTTATCAGTCAAAACTGTTGTCTTGGCTTTTGTTTCTGTTGTCTGGTTAGGTCAAAACTACAGGAATATACATTTAAGTTGGTGTTAAGTTATTGTCCTGGGAAGTCTTTTTATGTATTATTATTATTGTATTGTGATATATTTTGTTTCATGTTGAAAAAATTAAAATAAAAAAATGTGATCCAAAAAAGAATATATATATACATTAAAAAAAAATTATAATACAATAAATATCGGTTATCGGTATCGGCATTGAGGAGCATAAAGTTATCGGTATCGGTGTAAAAAAATCAATATCGTGCATCCCTACTTAGAATACAGTACATGTTGTTTGTTGTTTATGTCATTTATCTTGCACTGTGAATATATGTAGCTGGCAAGGTTTCTCACGCCACATTCCTGGTCTAGTACTCTGTGACAGTCGGATGGCATGGAACATTGATTATTTGGGGAGAAATGTTTTGAATTTACATTTATATTGGGAAAATGGTCATGGTTATTGACTGCATATGGACTATTTGACCAACTACATGTTGGCGTGGTAGGACAAGCTTTTCTCTTTCCAGCAGTGACTGCAAAGTACTGGTTCACATACCTGGGAATGCATTTCCTGTACTTACGATTTACCATGTGATGTATGGTCAAGTCAAGTTATTTGTCACGGCATACAAGTATACAATGAAATGTGGGTGGTCTTGCCCGCTACGATGTGCAATACAGTGGTACAACATGTAATAGAATCCAATAAAAACAACATTGTGCAATAAACAGGTAACAGGTAACATGGTGGGACATCTCGGTATCTGTACATAGTTATTTACAGGGCATATAGGACAAGCTAGGTAGCTTAGGTAGTGCAATACACTGTTACTGTTGTTATACTAATTTAAAGTGACCTTTCCTTTTTGGCCATAAGTGTGGGCGTGTGCGGCATGAGTGTGTGTCTGCTCATGTTAAAGTGTTAAAGTGGCTGCTAGTGTGTGAGCGTGCACAGCGTGCGTGTCGTGTGTGTGCTCATGTGTGCTTGTGTGTGGATAGATCAGTGTTCTGTGGCACTCAGTGTTCATTGTTCAAGGCTCTGATGGCCTGGGGGAAGAAGCTGAGCCTAAGCCTCTCTGTCCTAGTAGCTGGGGTTCGCAGGCGTCTGCCTGACCTCAGCAGCTGGAACAGGCTGTTATTGGGGTGGTGGGGGTCTTTCATTATTCTGCAGGCTCTGGATTTGCACCTCTTGTTGTATAGAACCTGCAGGGGAGGTAGTGCAATACCCGTGGTACGCTCGGCTGAGCGCACCACTCTCTGTAGGGCCTTCTTGTCCTGTGCCGTGCTGTTTCCATACCAGGCAGTGATGTTTCCAGTCAAGATGCTCTCTACAGCTCCGGAGTAGAAGGACTGGAGTATCTTCCCTGATACTCTGAACTTCCTTAACTGTCTCAGGTGGTAGAGGCGCTGCTTCGCCTTTTTTACGACTGTGTCTATGTGTGTTGACCATGTCAGATCCTCTGAGATGTGGACCCCCAGGTACTTAAATATGCTCACCCTGTCCACGGTAGCCCCGTTTATCATCAGTGGTGTGTGTGTCTCCTGCTGTCCTCTCCTATAATCCACGATCAGCTCCTTGGTTTTACCAATGTTCAGAAGCAGGCTGTTGTCCTGGCACCAGCGTTCCAGTACCTCAACCTCCTCCCGGTAGGCCTTCTCGTCGTTGTCCGAGATCAGCCCCACCACCACTGTGTCGTCCTGAAACTTCACTATGGAGTTGGAGCTGAACTTGGCCACACAATCGTGTGTGTAGAGTGAGTACAGCAGGGGGCTCAGAACACAGCCCTGGGGGGACCCGATGCTCAGGGTGATGGTGTTGGAGGTCTGACCCCCCACCCTGACCGCCTGGGGTCTTTCACTCAGAAAGTCCAGTACCCAGGCGCTCAGGGCGGAGCTCTGACCCAGCTCGATCAGCTTGTCCACCAGTCTGAATGCTGATTAGAGTGTAAACTATTCAATATTTTAACTTGATAGAAACTGGTGTATTGAATGGAGACAGTATACGGTAACAGTGTATCTTTCTGCCAGCATAGATAAAGGCTTCATCCATGGCATTATAATTTACTTAGAATCTCTGGAGGGCTTGAGGCTTGAGGTCTATTTTTTTTTATTTATTTTTTATATATCTTTTCCCCCCTTCTTTTTTCCGTTTTTCTCCCATCCCAATGTTAGTCGTTATGCCAATTCCCAATCCCCTTCCTGGTCGTTGCACACTCTGCCCCCTACTGTCGGTGCGGGTGGGCGGAGACTATCACATGCTTCCGACACATGTGTACTAGTGCACTGCAACCTTGCCCAGGCCCGACGGGGCCCGGCCCGGCGGGTTCGGGCTGGGTAGGGCTTTTTTTTAATAAATAATTCGGGCTCGGCCGGGCCCGGGCACCGCCGTTTTTTTTATTTTTTTTCTCATATAACTAGGGTTATAGGATAACCTTCGTTTTCCTTAAGATTCGTTTTCTCTTTTGCGCCAAGCTGTCATCAGAGAAACATTTGGATGTAATTACCGCAGCGCGCAGGGAGAACTCAGGCCGGGGACAACTCGATTGGTTGTGTTGGAATATAGCCAGTTGGCGAACGTTTTATTTGTACTTGGATGTATGTAGCCGGTCGGCGAAGTTTTGTTAAAGTTGTTCAACGCGTTGCTGACGTCGTGGTGAGTGATGTTTATTATTTGCTGGGTCGCTACCTGTTTTGTTGTGCTTTTCATTATGTTGCTCAGCAGCTCTGCTCGAAATCTGATTTCTGTTTGTTTGTATAGTGACTGAGTAGGCTATTGTGTGTCGTGTGTGTGTGTGTGTGTGTCAAAGAAGATTCTATAGCCTTCAATACGTTTTACGAGGCTGCTCTATAAGCGAGCACTGGGAGGGAGGCATAAATGCTTCTTAGTTTTCAGCGTGATATGCGTTATTTAGGCAGACCTATTGGAAATTTTCGTCTTTGTTTATTTATTAAGTTAATATATAAAGTGTTTAGAATATTTAAAACAAATACAAAAAAAATGATATTTTAATAATAATAATTTAAAAAAAAATCGGGTTTTCACGCGGGCATGGGGTTTAAAATATTATTTACAGTCGGGCTTATTTTCGGGCAGGGCCTGAAGTTCACGGGCTCGGGCAGGGCTCGGGCTTTATTTCAAGGCTCTTGCAGACCACTAATGTGTACCCCCACCGCTTCTTTTCACCTGGCAGCACGGACTCTCACTGGGAGAGTGTAACGTGTGGAAGGTCACACTACCTCTCTTAGATCCTTCCCTTGCTGTGCAGGCGCCCCGACCGAACTATAGGAGTCGCTGTTTACAACGACCAGGACCCACCCTCGCCGGGTTTCCCACCCTCTAACACTGCCAATTGTGTTCGTATGGACGGTCGGCCAACCCGGAAGCACCACAGCTGGATTCGATCCCACTGTCTATGTGGTGGTAGACAGACGCTTAGTCCGCTGCACTACCCGGCCGCACTTTTGAGGTCTATTCTTGAGATAGGTATATTCTTGAGATAGGGTTATACTTGAGATAGGGTTATTCTTGAGATTACCTGTAATATAACCAAATTGATGGATGCTGTTTGATAATATTTTGTGTGACAGTCGCTGGAGATTCAAGGGTAAAACCATTGTAACCTTTTATTTTCAATACTTGTTTTTCGGGGGGAATTCTCTTTTTTTCTGTGATCACATTATGTTAATTTCATAATACAATTCCGGTATAGTTCAACTCCATGATGATCGGTATCATTGTTTACTCACCCGAACCTAATTAGCCCATCTTCTAGTATGGTCGTTATTCTGTACTATAGTGTCAACATACATAAACTGTGCTACACACAGGATACAAGCTAAACAAGGCGCAGAAGAAATACAAAACACAGCAGCTTGGGAACTGTAGATCAATCATTGACAATAGTCAATAGTATTGGTGGCGGCGGGGGGCCCCCAAATCAAATTCCGCTTAGGGCCCCGTAAAGGCTTGGGCCGGTATCAGCCATTGTAGCTGTGTCTTATAATAAGATCTGCATTGATTAGTAATGCCCCGATGGTTATAACCAGTAAATTAAAGAGCAAGCTATAGTCCCCTTGCTGAGCGCCGGCTGTTTAATTAGTGAACCAAACAAGAAATCAAGCTGAAGGCAAAATCAATACGTGGGAAATATGTAGGCTAGTATACAGGGAGTGTGTGGTTTTCCCCCTGCTGGGTTGTAAGGTAGATCAAAAAGAGCAGCACCCAATTCATCCAAAGGGTACGGCAATGGACAATTTAATGTGGATGATATAAAATGAGACGTCTGCAGGCTATTTGAACTGCTCTGCCCATGTTGTTACTTATCTGTAAAAGCACCTCATCCAACCCTGGCAGGATGTTTGAAATGTTTTTTTTTTAAGTATATTCATACTACATCTTTATTCCGCTCACATGATAGAGTACCAGGAGTAAATTAAAGATCAAAGCCATGCGGTGTGTGTGTGTGTGTGTGTGTGTGTGTGTGTGTGTGGGTGTCAGTGTGTGTGTCTTTGTGTGTCTGTGTCCTTGTGTGTATGTGTGTGTGTGTGTGTGTGTGTATATCTGTATGTGTATGTGTATGTGAATGTGAATGTGAATGTGTATGTGTATGTGTATGTGGATATGTATGTGTCTGTGTCTGTGTCTGTGTATGTATGTGTCTATGTGTACAGTAGGTGTGTATGTGTCTGTTTCTGTGTGTGTGTGTGTGTGTGTGTGTGTGTGTGTGTGTGTGTGTGTGTGTGTGTGTGTGTGTGTGTGTGTGTGTGTGTGTGTGTGTGTGTGTGTGTGTGTGTGTGTGTGTGTGTGTGTGTGTGTGTGTGTTACCTGATATGATGGAGGCCAAGCGGAGTGTGTCTGGGTGGCGAACAGGCGCCACCTTTTCATATGGGGACGTCTCATAGGTCTCTCCACCTGGAGATACAGTAAAGAAGCCAAGTAGTTATAATGGATGATGGACTGAATGAATGAATGAATGAAAACTTTATTTAACAGATTGCAGAATGGGTACAATACAGTACGGCTCAATACATACAATTGTTAAGGGGATGCAGACCTGAGAAAGACGTTTGTCTTGTTTCCATCAGGGTCCCCCATTTTCAATTCATATAGACATTTATGACATACACAACATACATGACATTTATGGCATGGGGACATATAGGTATTTAGTACTGATACATTTGTGACATAAACGGTATTCCAATATACAGTACTGTTACCCCTAGATCCTGACAGAGTATATACATATGATGGGGAGGGGACTGTACATTAGGAGGGGGTGGGTCGGTGGGAGAGAAATATACATACGGCGGGGAGGGAATATATACATGCGGTGGGGAGGAGACTGTCTATTAGGAGGTGGTGGACTAACATTATAATGGATGATGGACTAACATTGTAATGGATGATGGACTAACATTATAATTAGGGATGTCCGATATTATCGGCCTACCGATATTATCGGCCGATATTAGCATTAAAATGTGATATCGGAAAATATCGGTATCAGTTTAAAAAATTTTTTTTTTTTATTATTATTAATTTTTTTTACATTTCTATAACCTTTATTTACCCAGGCAAGCAAGTAAGAACAAATTCAGATTTTATTTATTGTCAAAAGTATGCATAATGTTGTGTTAATTCCACAACAAGAGATATGTAATGTTAATTACCTGAAATTATTCAGTTTTTTGGGGACAATATCGGTATATCGGTATCGGTAAAAAAGCCAATATCGAGCATCCCTAATTATAATGGATGATGGACTAACATTATAATGGATGATGGACTAACATTGTAATGGATGATGAACATTATAATGGATGATGGACTAACATTGTAATGGATGATGGACTAACATTATAATGGATGATGGACTAACATTATAATGGATGATGGACTAACATTGTAATGGATGATGGACTAACATTATAATGGATGATGGACTAACATTGTAATGGATGATGGACTAACCTGATGGACTAACATTATAATGGATGATGGACTAACATTATAATTGATGATGGACTAACATTGTAATGGATGATGGACTAACATTATAATGGATGATGGACTAACATTATAATAGATGATGGACTAACATTATAATGGATGATGAACTAACATTGTAATGGATGATGGACTAACATTATAATGGATGATGGACTAACATTATAATGGATGATGGACTAACATTATAATTAGGGATGTCCGATATTATCGGCCTACCGATATTATCGGCCGATATTAGCATTAAAATGTGATATCGGAAAATATCGGTATCAGTTTTAAAAAAAAAAGAAAATTTTTTATTATTAATTTTTTTTACATTTCTATAACCTTTATTTACCCAGGCAAGCAAGTAAGAACAAATTCAGATTTTATTTATTGTCAAAAGTATGCATAATGTTGTGTTAATTCCACAACAAGAGATATGTAATGTTAATTACCTGAAATTATTCAGTTTTTTGGGGACAATATCGGTATATCGGTATCAGTAAAAAAGCCAATATCGAGCATCCCTAATTATAATGGATGATGGACTAACATTATAATGGATGATGGACTAACATTGTAATGGATGATGAACATTATAATGGATGATGGACTAACATTGTAATGGATGATGGACTAACATTATAATGGATGATGGACTAACATTATAATGGATGATGGACTAACATTGTAATGGATGATGGACTAACATTATAATGGATGATGGACTAACATTGTAATGGATGATGGACTAACCTGATGGACTAACATTATAATGGATGATGGACTAACATTATAATTGATGATGGACTAACATTGTAATGGATGATGGACTAACATTATAATGGATGATGGACTAACATTATAATAGATGATGGACTAACATTATAATGGATGATGAACTAACATTGTAATGGATGATGGACTAACATTATAATGGATGATGGACTAACATTATAATGGATGATGGACTAACATTGTAATGGATGATGGACTAACATTATAATGGATGATGTGCTAACATTATAATGGATGATGGATGATGGACTAACATTATAATGGATGATGGACTAACATTATAATGGATGATGTGCTAACATTGTAATGGATGATGGACTAACATTGTAATGGATGATGGACTAACATTATAATGGATGATGGACTAACATTATAATGGATGATGTGCTAACATTATAATGGATGATGGATGATGGACTAACATTATAATGGATGATGGACTAACATTATAATGGATGATGGACTAACATTGTAATGGATGATGGACTAACATTGTAATGGATGATGGACTAACATTATAATGGATGATGGACTAACATTGTAATGGATGATGGACTAACATTATAATGGATGATGGACTAACATTATAATGGATGATGGACTAACATTGTAATGGTCCTGCTCACAACACACAGTTCTCACCAGAGCAGTGGATACATGTAGAATCTAAACGGCCAGAGTGGCCATTCAGATCTACTGTCTCTAATGGTCATTTTAACAGGTAGACCTTAGAATGGCTGCCCTGTGTGAACATTATTAGATTAGGTGAGATTAGATTCAAATGTATTGCCATTATACAGCACAAGTACAGTACAACACAATGGGGTTTGGCTATCATACAGTACATAGTTATATGGGTTATATGCATGGGATCACAGGGATAAATCAGGATGGTATACATTAGAGAAAATCACATTCATTGTAAAGGACTGCATTTATATAGCACTTTTATCCAAACTGCTTTACACCTTGTGCCTCACATTCACCCATTCACTCACACATTCGCACACCGACAGCGGAGGCGACCATGCAAGGTGCCAGCCTGCTCATCGGGAGCAGTTAGAGGTTAAGTGTCTCGCTCAAGGACATTACGACACTCTGCCAGGGAATTGAATCGGGAACCTTTTTTGAACGAAACAGAACCTTTATTTACCCAGGCAAGCAAGTAAGAACAAATTCAGATTTTATTTATTGTCAAAAGTATGCATAATGTTGTGTTAATTCCACAACAAGAGATATGTAATGTTAATTACCTGAAATTATTCCGTTTTTTGGGGGGGGGGGGGGGGGGGGGGACCCTGCATATATCGGTATCGGAAATTAGGAGTTGGACAATATCGGTATATCGGTATCGGTAAAAAAGCCAATATTGAGCATCCCTAATTATAATGGATGATGGACTAACATTGTAATGGATGATGGACTAACATTGTAACAGATGATGGACTAACATTATAATGGATGATGGACTAACATTATAATTGATGATGGACTAACATTGTAATGGATGATGGACTAACATTATAATGGATGATGGACTAACATTATAATAGATGATGGACTAACATTATAATGGATGATGGACTAACATTGTAATGGATGATGGACTAACATTATAATGGATGATGGACTAACATTATAATGGATGATGGACTAACATTGTAATGGATGATGGACTAACATTATAATGGATGATGGACTAACATTATAATGGATGATGTGCTAACATTATAATGGATGATGGATGATGGACTAACATTATAATGGATGATGGACTAACATTATAATGGATGATGGACTAACATTATAATGGATGATGTGCTAACATTGTAATGGATGATGGACTAACATTGTAATGGATGATGGACTAACATTATAATGGATGATGGACTAACATTATAATGGATGATGTGATAACATTATAATGGATGATGTATGATGGACTAACATTATAATGGATGATGGACTAACATTATAATGGATGATGGACTAACATTGTAATGGATGATGGACTAACATTGTAATGGATGATGGACTAACATTATAATGGATGATGGACTAACATTGTAATGGATGATGGACTAACATTATAATGGATGATGGACTAACATTATAATGGATGATGGACTAACATTGTAATGGTCCTGCTCACAACACACAGTTCTCACCAGAGCAGTGGATACATGTAGAATCTAAACGGCCAGAGTGGCCATTCAGATCTACTGTCTCTAATGGTCATTTTAACAGGTAGACCTTAGAATGGCTGCCCTGTGTGAACATTATTAGATTAGGTGAGATTAGATTCAAATGTATTGCCATTATACAGCACAAGTACAGTACAACACAAGGGGGTTTGGCTATCATACAGTACATAGTTATATGGGTTATATGCATGGGATCACAGGGATAAATCAGGATGGTATACATTAGAGAAAATCACATTCATTGTAAAGGACTGCATTTATATAGCACTTTTATCCAAACTGCTTTACACCTTGTGCCTCACATTCACCCATTCACTCACACATTCGCACACCGACAGCGGAGGCGACCATGCAAGGTGCCAGCCTGCTCATCGGGAGCAGTTAGAGGTTAAGTGTCTCGCTCAAGGACATTACGACACTCTGCCAGGGAATTGAATCGGGAACCTTTTGATTACCGGACGACCGCTCGACCTCCTGAGCCACTGTGTAGTAAGTAACGTGTGAAAGTAAAGCCTGTTCAGGATGCATTTCAATGGGTCACTTGATCACGGCTAGACCTACTGGTTCACCTCCAGACACAAGTAAGACCTTAATGTAGTATTATGGACCCAGACATTGACACATGCATACGTGTTTTCATTCAAATAGCATACTGTGCCATCTCTGCTATGCTGGTACCCTATGGTGTTGTGTTGTCCCTAGTTTGGATCACAGGACTGAAACTGTGGTTATGAGCGTGCCACATTGGCCAACTATTTCAGTCGGAATTCTCCTCCCCTTAAGCTATCCGAGACACTATTTCACTGCATCCAGACGCCCAGAATGATTGTGATTCGTTTAAAAAAATACAATCAAGCGGGAGCATTTTCTTCCCTATAGCAGAATGATAATAGGTTCAGCCAGACCTCTCTCCGGCCCTGTGGCACAGTGTGGAGAGAAGTCTGGCAATGTGAGACTATGTTATCTCTGGTTTGGATCGGCATGAGTACCAGTTGCATGAACCTTCCAGAGGCAGTTGTGTTGAACAGAACCATTTGCGTCTCATGCAGTCGGCTGAAACTTAGGTATGGGCATAACT